>NW_024063382.1:600000-885575 GCF_006381635.1 Hibiscus syriacus | reverse complement strand
ATGAACATTGCGCAACAAAGATATTCTAATCTTGTACAATGAATTTGAGTTTTACACTTCTAAAGTAGAGTCAAAACAATCTTGGCCTTATTTATTTTGATATTATTTAGTATAAATAATTATTTCTGATGATTTTAATTTTACATGTAAAATGTATGAACTCACATATTATTGTAACAAATTTTAACCATGCATAAATATGATTGATACTTCCATTATAAAATGTTTGAAAAAGATAGTAAACATTCGATGAATTATGTGAAAAATCGAATCAAGTAATAAATATTTCTTATTAGTTTCATGATCAATTACTTTGCACATGAAAATTCTTTTTTAAATTTATATATACTTATATAAGTTTTTATTATTATATAGTTTTAGAACATTCAAGTTTAAATGTTTTAGTCCTTAAGGTTTTTAGTAAACATTAAAAGCTGCTTGAATATACAGGTTAACGTACAAAATATATTATTTAAATAGGGCTCATACATGTAATCCGTATATATTTTGTATAAGAAATACATGAGAATATATATACCTACAACGTCTAATAAATACTAATTATTGAGTTTTATGTCCCATAAGACAAACATCTATAAAATAGACCTCATGCTGTTTACTTTCCACAAACTCAAGGGTTCTTGTATAATGTGAGATCATTTGTGATGTTGAGGATCAGGTCCACCTGGACTACATCTCTTCAAAACCAAAGGATTCCCTATGTTTCTTTTTATAATAGCTTTAATAGCTTTTCTTCCATTTATTCTGAATACACGTATGTTATGACTTTTATTATTTATTTCAATTGTTGGTGTAACACATGATTCAATAGTCGATCCTATTGAATTTTGAGGAATAAAGCTAAAATTGTTAAGCGGAGATCCTACTTTCACTTCATTTTCAATCACTTGACGAGATATTGAAAATGGATGCAGTGAGCGTGTTGCAGATATCAAAACCATGAACATAACATATAGGGAAAAAAAAAGGAAACTTTGAAACTAGCCATTCGAATGTTGAAATAAGATTTGAAAATGTCCTTATCACTGGTTTATGGATATATTTATAAACTTGGATATCATAGCGATATTTCTATTTTTTAAAATCATTCAAAGTTTGTTGAAAAAAATACAATATGGTTGGGTTTTAATGATAACCCTTTTACATCGAAAAAATTTAATCGGTTACATTTAACAAAAACTTAAGAATTCACATATTATTTCAAAAACCGATATAAATGATTTATATTTATATAAATTTATTATATGTTAGGTGGTTGAATTGTTTAGAATACAAAATATTTCATCCATATCATATTATATTAATGTTTTCGTTTCCATATTATTTTATAGATTTTTATCATGTCAGTAGTTCTTAAACTATTTATATAAGATTCTTCTTGAAATATTATAATACAAGTTGAAATATTCCGAAATGTAAACATAACCATGTTTAGGAAAGTTTTGAATTTGAACCATTCTTAATGCACTATAGGTCTATTAATAAGTGACCCTATTTGAATCTTTTGCGTCCTTGAAAAAGAAGACACATTTATTCCGCTCCTCTTTCTTTATTATAAGAAAGTTATAAATTCAAATTTTAGTGAACCCATGCTTGGTAATGACAAGCTCCCCAACTTTACGAGGGGAATGTCATTAAATTGTGATATTTTCATACTCTATGTATGTCCGAAATGCAGAGAACTACTTACTACAATTCTTCAAGATGATTCTAACAAATCACTCCCTTTAATATTCAGTATATGTGATCCACTTGGCCTAATCATTGTTAAAGCTATGATAGATTCTATATCTCGTAATAAACCACTATATTTAGTTTTCCAATGGATTTTTCAAAACTTTCCAAGATATCGTCGGTCTTTCCCATTGTCGGACCTCCAATAAATTTTCTCATTCTGTTATACCTCAATGAAAAAACCTTACTCTTTCAAAAATTTTGTAAAATATTTCTTAAATTTTACACTATTTTCCATATGGCCAAGACCACGTCAGTTACGATCAATATTAATGATATCTCGTGAACATAGCTTAACAAAGATATTCTTATCTTGTACAATAAATTTTAAGTTTTATAATTCTACAAGTAGAGTCAAAAAACAATCTTGGCCTTATTATTTCTGATGATTTTTAATTTTACATGTAAAATGTATGAACTCAAATATTATTGTAACAAATTTTAACCATGCATGTAACACCCTCAGACTGATGCGGGTAACCTGATCCGATCTAGAGTGTCACATTAGGGCCACCGGAGCGACCCACCGTAAAAATAGCGGAAAATTTAAAACTTTTATTAAAACATGTAACTTATAAATGATTTATCAGTATGCAGAGATAAAACAAATTTTCATACTTGTATATAAAACAAAATACAATTACATGCCCCCTAATCACATATACCATACTCTGCAACAACACTGGAAAAACTCCTTTACTGATGTCGATAGCTGCACTGGTACAATTCTTTTAACCTGCAATGTTGAGTAATAGAGTGAGCTTCGGAAAGCTCAGCAATACAGAACTACCAGATGATGCTGAAGAACGTGCAGATACAGATAAACATACATTTCCTTATTGGTTCAGATATCTATAGATTTTTAGGCTGAGTTGACGTCCATTTATATCGCAGGTAGTAACAGATAATATTCATTTCAGATGGAAATATTTCGGATGTCTAGGTTCAGGATATCAGATTAGGTTTTCTAGTATGTTCCTGTAAAACTAGTAAAAAGATACAGATCTTTTAAAACATATATATATATATATATATACCCCCATCCATTCACATCATAAATGTATAGGTTCCCCATAACCATACACCCAACCGCACAAGCCATTTAGACCCTGAGTACAAAGCCGAGGAGTCTGCAAATAATCTTCCTCCAACAATAAACCCCCATATAAAACATTTCTCCGTCGGTAAACGGAGATATCAAAAATCAAAATATAATTCAGATCAGATATCAGAAAAGAATCCAGGTTAGGAATCAGAACATATTTCAGATCAGATGTCAAAACAGAATTCAAATCATAAACCAGATAAAATATTCATATAAGTATGGAACACACTAGAGTTTCCAGATATTATTTAGAGATATAGGATAATCTTCTCGGGCAGAGAAACACAAATCTTCAGTTTACCGATAAAATGTCAGAAATTAGAATAACTATTAGAAGAGTTTGTTAACTGACAAAATCATCAGTTATTCATAATATGCTTATCATGATCATCTTATTCGAACATTTATCAGAAGCTCTACGTAATCAGAAGGCTATTCAAAATCCTCTACATATGAGTTACTTATGTTTTCATACATGACCAGAGTGATTTGAGCTGATAAGGAATAACGAAGATTCAAGACCTTTACAATCTATGTCGATTGATCAAATTATCGAACAACTCCAGATGAATAGCTCCCATAACTAATACTTGTCAACTTGTCAAATTCATTAACCTTCCAGGGTATTTACTCTTTAATACCAAATATTCTTGTCTATAGATCATCTTCAGATTTATCGCTGAATAGATCTTTCAATGGTCTTTATTTCATTTCCAAGCTTCAACGATATCATGAAAAACTGACGTGCTTGATTTGTAGTTCATGTTCTATAAGGACAATACATCTTATAAACTCATCAGAATCTCCAGACTTATCCAATTCACTTACTTAGCTTATTTAGCAGTCAAGTCCATTCTAGTTACTTCGGGGTTTTCCAGAGTAATTCAGACATTTCTGAATTTCGGAAACATACTGTACTTTTGTTCAGTAAATTAGGTCTTCGTGGTTGATTTGTCGAACAAATATCCTATTCTTAGTGTTGAATGTGATCTAGAGTTGAGCTAAGCTGAATACTTCCAAAATTATCATCGAGCCAAACTTGAGTAGACAAACATGCATTCAAGTAATATTTATGTTGTTCAGGTACTGACATATCATTAAGGTTGATCGACTCACTTAAGTTGTGTTCCATAACTTTTAAAGGTAGTCCAATACCTATGCTTATTTGGATTCCTTAATTAATCCAAGATATTTACTTAATATAGGCCATAAGTGTATTTTTGTCATTTTGATGTTCAGTTTTATCCCAATCATTACAAAGCTTAAGGATATCCCATCATTCCTACTTGGTGATATTCTTGGGTCATTTATATTACAGGGTAAACTCAGACTATTTAACCTCTCAATGGCATTTTTGTAATTTCTTAACCAAATAATTTCGATATTAGCTCTTAACGAAAATAATTATAATTTAAAGATCATATGGTTAATTTCTTTTCAGAACATTCTCAAATACTGAAATGATTCCTTAACAGACTTCTAGTATCGTGCATAAACCCTCTTGGGGTTGAAAACCGATTATCAGAATTTCCTAAGCAAACTAGCATTTCTTATGCACATCTGTAGTTTTATCATATCAATATATCCTTTTAGAGTTATAAATCAACTTCCAGGGACAATTCTTGACAAATTACAACTTAAGGGTATTTTCCTAATTTTACCCTACCAGAGTATTCTCATAATTTCCCATCCAAGTACCTTTAACATTTGACCTTTGATGAAATAAATTATAAGATACAGATCCAGGTTGATTTCTTTATTACCAAACACAGAACTTGAAATTTAATTCTAACAATCCCTCAATTTCTTACCAAAGTTCTCTGAACCATAATCAGTTACCAAATTTCTACTGTATTCGGATCGAGTGTAGAAATTCATTAATTACCCAAATGAGACCAATATTATCTTATTCTTGCATTTACCAATATTCACATGTTCCATATAGTATAAAGAGGTAGTAAAGTATTACCTCGATTTTCATGTAATATTGATCGACCATTAAATTATATTCGAATGCCCTCGATCTTGAAATCATCTTCCAATAATTCCTTAGATGCATATCAACATAAATTACATAAAAAATGGAGCATAATTCTGAAAAACGGATCAAATTGGATGATAAATCAGTGCAAAACAGCTTACCGGGTTCGAATTTGGTGAAACTGACTTCGGATTCGGATTTAGGACGTCGAAAGCATAAAATATGACTTTTCAAAAATTTGGAATTTTCGATCAAAATCAAAATCAAAATCAACGGGTTTAGCTGCCAATTTCGAGGCCTTCGGGTCTGAATTTCGAAAAACAGACTCCGGAATCATATTCGGAACGTCACAAAATGTCAGGATAGGTATACTCGGTCAAAGTGAAAGGTCGTTAAATGCCCGGTCAATGCCGGTTAAAGTTTTGGTCAACTGTGGTCAACGCCGGTCAACATATGAATAGTCAACATTCGACCATTTTACACAAATATCACCCTAACAGAAATTAGTTACCAAATTAGCCACATTCTACAAATATTTACTAAACTAACACCCAAATTTTACACAATTAGCACCCAAACATAAATTAATTACAAAATTATCAGCCAGATGATGCCCACTCTCGTGGGTGGCGCGTGTGGCGTGTGAACAGTGCTATGGTGTCGGAAAATTCTCGAAAAAATTCCTAAAAATTATTTTAAGCGAGTTCAAGGCACTTACAAAGATCGGTTAACAATTTTGAATGTAGGAGAGCTCGATTCCGAAATGTTAGAAACTTTGACGGTGTCACCCCTCCACTCGCTGGTGAGGACAGAGAAACGAAGAACACCGATGGACTCGAAACGATGCAAGGAACATGATGGTGCGGGAGGTTTCGTAAACGGATCATCGTGAATCAATGAAAAACCAACTGAAATTGAGTTATTACTGATGATACTTTCGACTTAAATTAACGACAATCGGTGACGATTCACGATAAAAGGTTTGAGGGGTTTTGTTCCTCGGTCGACAACGAACAAGATGGTGGTTTTGGTTCGTCGATCGAAGGTCGGACGACGAGTAGATCAGAGTTGAAATGAGGGTTGAGGAGAAGAGGAACACTGGGAAATATGCGCAGAAACATACGGGAATGGGTTTATAATTCATTCTAAAACAAAAATGGGTAAACTATAAGTTTAGCCACTGAACTTCCTGCACTTCATAAAATGGTTTGCCAACTTTATGATTTTATAATTTAATCCTCAATTTTCTTCCAAAATACCAATTAAATCCACCACTTTATAATTTCTTAAATTTAGCCCCTAAATTGGGGTATTACAATGCACAAATATGATTGATACTTCCATTATAAAATGTTTGAAAAAAGTAGTAAATATTTCTATGAAATTATGTTGAAAAATCTAATCAAGTAAATAAATATTTGTTATTAGTTTCATGATCATTTACTTTTCACATGAAAGTTCTTTTTTTAAAAAATTATATATACATATACAAGTGTTTTTTTATTATATAGTTTTAGAACATTCATGTTTAAATGTTTTAGTCGTTAAGGTTTTTAGTAAACATTAAAAGCTGCTTGAATATTACAAGTTAACGTACAAAATATGTTATTTAAATAGGGCTCATACATGTAATTCATATATATTTTGTATACGAAATACTTGAGAATATATATAACTTCAACGTCTAATACATACTAACTATGGGGTTTTTAGCTTCCGTAAGACAAACATCCATAAATAGACCTCGTTCTTGTATAATGTGAGATCATTTGTGATGTTTAGGATCAGGTCCACCTGGACTTTTCCTCTTCGAAACCAAAGGATTCCCTAGCTTTAATAGCTTCTCTTCCATCCATTCCGAATTACCTTCTGTCATAACTTTTATTATTTATGTCAATTGTTGGTGTAACAGACGATTCTATAGTTAATCCTATTGAATTTTGAGGAACAAAGCTAAAAATTTTAAGCGTAGATCGTAATTTTGCTTTATTTTCAATCACTTGACGAGATATTGAAAATGGAAGAAGTGAACGTACTGCAGATATCGAAATCACGGACATAATATATACGGAAAACAAAAAGAAAACTTTGAAACTAGCTATTTTAATGTTGAAAAAAGATTTGACAATGTCCTTATCATAGGTCGATGGATATATTTATAAACTTGGATATCATAGTGATATTTCCATTTTTTTCTAATCATTCAAATTTTGTTCAAACAAATACAAAATGGTTGGATTTTAATGATAACCCTTTTACATCGAAAAATTTTAATCGGTTACATTTAACAAAAACTTAAGAATTCACATATTTATTTTAAACTCCGATATAAATGATTTTATATTTATAAAAATTTATTATATGTTAGGTTGTTGAATTGTTTAGAATACTATATATTTCCATCCATATCATATTATATTAATGTTTTCGATTTTACATTATTTTATAGATTTTTAATCATATCAATAGTTCTTATGCTATTTATATAAGATTCTTCGGAAAATATTATAATACAAGTTGAATTATTCTGAAATGTAAACATAACCAAGTTTAGGAAAGTTTTTAATTTGAACCATACTTCATGCACTATAAGTCTATAAATAAATGACCCTATTTGAATCTTTTTGCATCCTTAAAAAAGAAGTACATTTGTTCCGCTCCTCTTTCTTTAATATAAGAAAGTTATAAATTCAACTTTTAGTGAACCCATGCTTGCTAAAGACATGCTCCCCAACTTTACGAGGGGAATGTCATTAAATTGTGATATTTTCATGCTCTATTTATGTCCGAAACATTGAGAACTACATACTACAATTCTTCAAGTTGATTCTAACAAATCACTCCCTTTAATATTCAGTATATGTGATCCACTTGGTCAAATCATTGTTAAGGCTATGATAGATTCTATATCTTGTAATTAAACCGCTATATTTAGTTTTCCAATGGCTTTTTCGAAACATTCCAAGATATCGTCGGTCTTTCCTATTGTCGGACCTTCAATAAATTTCCTCATTCTCTTATACCTCAATGAAAAAAACCTTACTCTTTCTAAAATAGTGTAAAATTTAAGAAATTTTGTAAAATATTTCTTAAATTTTACACTATTTTCCAAAAAGACCAAGATCGCGTCAATCATGATCAATACTAATGTTATCTCATGAACATTGTGCAAAAAAGATATTCTAATCTTGTACAATGAATTTTGAATTTTAAACTTCTACAAGTAGAGTCAAGAAACAATCTTCGCCTTATTTATTTTTATATTATTTAGTATAAATAATTATTTTTGATAATTTTAATTTTACATGTAAAATGTATGAACTCACATATTATTGTAACAAATTTTAATCATGCATAAATATTTGTTATTAGTTTCATGATCAATTACTTTGCACATGAAAGTACTTTTTTAAATTTATATATACTTATACAAGTTTTTTTATTATATAGTTTTAGAACATTCAAGTTTAAATGTTTTAGTCCTTAAGGTTTTTAGTAAACATTAAAAGCTACTTGAATATTACAAGTTAACGTATAAAATATATTATTTAAATAGGGCTCATACATGTAATCCGTATATATTTTGTATACAAAATACATGAGAATATATATACCTACAATGTATAATAAATACTAACTATTGAGTTTTATGTCCCGTAAGATAAACATCCACAAATAACCTCATGCTGTTTACTTTCTACAAACTCAAGGGTTCTTGTATAATGTGAGATCATTTGTGATGTTGAGGATCATGTCCACCTGGACTACGTCTCTTCGAAACCAAAGGATTCCCTATGTTTCTTTTTATAATAGGTTTAATAGCTTATCTGCCATGTATTCTGAATGCACGTCTGTTATGACTTTTATTATTTATTTCAATTGTTGGTGTAACAGACGATTCTATAGTCGATCATGTTGAAAACATTTTGATATTTTGATATAACAAATTAAGTTAATTTTTAAGATTTTCCAAATATTTTCTAAGTATATTCGATATAATTATTCGAATATCAAAATATTACTGTAAATCTTTCAATGTCATTTTTAATCCTTACTCAAGTGTAAAATTAAGTTTTAATCTTAAAATAATTTCAAATGGATTTTACAAAATATTCGAACCATTTCAAAGCCAAAAAATCCAGATTGCTCAGAGGGAACCGATTCGCCCTGAATGGTTTGCCTCTGAGAATTCCAGTATGCTCGGAGGGAACCGATTCCCCCCATTGTTCAACGGTCGAAATATTTGAATTTTACACTTAGGGAACCGATTCCCCCCACGCTCCAAGCTGTTTTATTAATTGATTTCACACTAAAACGACTATATTATCTTCATTAATGATCCCCAACGTTCAGAAGTGATTCAAGGTGTATTTAAGAAAGCTTCGAAGCCATTGATCAATAACAAGAAACATCAAGCAACTAGAATCAAGAGAGAATCAAAGAAAGCATCAAACCTCAAGTTTGAGCATTTCAAGCCTATTTTTTCATAATTCATTTTGCTTTCAAGAACACTTATTGTTCCAAATGTATTTCATTCTCGAGTGTTCTTTTCTTTGTTCTAGAATTGTGCAAACAATCTACCTTATGAGTATTTCCTTGTAAGTTTGCAAATTTGTATTGTTCTCTTTGGGAGAGAGTGTTCTCAAGAATTTGGGGTATAATTCTTGAGGGTTTGTAAGGTTACCCTTTATCCTCAAAAGAAAGACAAATTAGTGAATTTGTGGAAAATCCTTAGTGTGGATAGCTAAGGTAGTGGACGTAGACTTTGGTTGAGAAAGTCGAACCACTCTAAATCGCTGTGCAATTTCTTTCAATTTTCTACAAAAGGTTCCACCAAAATTTTTATTGTCAATTCACCCCCCTCTTGGCAGATTCCTTCAATCGATTAACTCAACAATTGGCATCAGAGCCTAACTCATTTGAAGGTTTAATCGCCTCTTGAGTCGATTCGGGAAGAGTTACATCGATAATCAAAGTCATCAATGGCCTCTACTTCAAACTTCGACTTCGGTCTCGATTCGATGTCTATCAACAAGCCTCCTTTCTTTAATGGGGCTAATTATGCCTATTGGAAAAATAGGATGATGTACTTCATTCAAGAAAGTGACATGGGAGCATGGAATGTCGTAGAAGAAGGATACTTCAAGCCTCTCACTCATCCAAGATTATGGAGTGAAGGAGAGACAAAAATGTTCCAGCTCAACTCTAAAGCCATCCATATCATATTTTGTGCTCTTGGACCAGATGAATACAAAAGTGTTTCATCTTGTACAACCGCCAAAGAAATATGGGACAAACTTCAAGTCACTCATAAAGGTACCGATGAGGTAAAGAAATCTAAAATTAGTATTCTAACGCATAGATATCAAAATTTCAGGATGAAACCAAATGAAGATATCAAAGCTATGACGGATAGATTCTCAACGATTGTCAATGGTCTCAAATCATATGGAGAGATCATTTCAAATGAATAGCTTATGAGGAAGTTAGTCTACTCCCTCCCATAATCGTGGCAATCAAAGAAGACGGCAATCATCGAGTCTAAGGATCTAACGTCCTTAACTCTTGAATAGCTAATTGGTTCACTCCTCACTCATGAAATGATGCTTGAAGATGTGGTGGACCTTGATAAGATTGAAGAGACACCAAAAGAGAAGGAGAAGAAGAAAAACATTGGAGTTGCTCTCAAATCCATAAAAAATGAGATTGATTCTGATGAAGATGACGACGACGACGACGAGGAAATGGCATTGTTTGCCCAACGCTTCAGAAAAATGATGAGACCTTACCGAGGAAGAACATTCAAACAAAATAATGCCTGAAAAATGAACCAAAAGAGAAGGACCCGATTATTTTTTATGAATGCAAAAAGCTGGGGCATGTCAAGAATAGCAAAGGCTCATGTGGCTACATGGAGCGATGAAGAAGGTTCCGATGAAGAGGAACAAGAAGTAGTATACTTGTGCTTTACGGCATTCGGGGAAGATTATAAGGTAACCTCTAACTCATCTGATTTTGATGATTTATCCTTTGATGAGTTATTAGAGGAATATAATGGGTTGGCTTCGGATTATGAGAAATTTTTTTTTAAAATATAAAAATGATGTTTCAAATTTGAAAAATGAAAATAAACTCATATCCAAAACCAACAACGATCTTTAAAGTAAAATCAAAGATTTGCAAATCAAACTAGAAGAGTTTGAAAAGAAAATTTGGGTTTGCAAGATTTACTTTCAAAGGTCACTGATGATCATCAAAAGAAAATTGATGATCTTAAAACTTCTTTTGAGAAAGTTGGAACAAAACGTTTTGAAAATGGGAAAATCCAAAATCCAACTTTGTTATAAAAAGTTTTAAAAACTACAATCATAGAGGTCCCCAAAAAACCTCTAATGGAAAAATCATTAGAAGTATATGGGTTCTTAAAGATCTCATTGCTACTAAAGATAAGGATATCCTACACAAATGAATACCTAAGGGGACTAGGATTTTGGAAACTAATGAATATGGACCCAAAAGAATTTGGGTACCAAAAATTAGAAATTAATCTATGTTTGTAGGAAAAGGCATTGCTACAAGGCACGGGAAACAATCCAAATTCATGGTACCTTGATAGTGGATGCTCAAGACACATCACCGGAGACAAAAACCTGTTCATTGAGCTTAACGCCAAAAATGGAGGAGAAGTGACTTTTGGTGATGATTCAAAAGGTCACATTGAAAGTATTGGTACTATTGGTAATACCTCTTCCATTCAAATTAAGAATATTTTATATATGAATGGATTAAAGCATAATCTATTGAGTATTAGTCAATTTTGTGATAAAGGATTCAATGTCATGTTTGATATTAATGGTTGTAAAGTCATTGACATTGCATCTAATCGGATTATGCTTGTTGGTCATAGAATAGGAAACATATACATGGTGCATTTAGATTCTATTGATATGACTAATTTGTGCCTAGTTGCTAATGATGAACATGATAGTTGGTTATGGCATAGGAGACTAGGACATGCTAGTATGAGTGTTTTGCAACGGCTAATTCAAGGTGATTTAGTTCGAGGGTTGCCTCAGCTTAAATTTGATAATGATAAAATCTCTGATGCTTGTGCTAAAGGAAAACAAAAGTGAGTTTCTTTTAAATCCATTAATGACGTATCAACTAGTAGAGTATTACAATTGATCCATATAGATCTTTTTGGGCCAACTAGGACTACTAGCTTGGGTGGAAAAAAATATGCATTTGTCTTGGTAGATGACTATTCTAGATATACTTGGGTTCTATTCTTAAGTACTAAAGATGAAGCATTAGAAAAATTCATCACATTTTCAAAAGTAATCCAAAATGATAAATGTTACTCTATAACTAGTGTTAGGAGTGATCATGGCACTGAATTTGAAAATCTTGGATTTACTGAGTTTTGTAATTCTAATGGTATTAGTCACAATTTTTCAGCACCGAGAACCCCTCAACAAAATGGAGTTGTTGAGAGGAAAAATTGAACTTTAGAAGAAATGGCTAGAACCATGCTTTGTGAAAATAATTTGCCAAAATATTTTTGGACGGAAGCCACAAATACCACTTGTTATGTTGTAATCGAGTAATGATTAGGCCAATTTTAAAGAAAACTCCATATGAAATTTTCAAAAATAAAAAGCTAACATTAGTTATTTTCATCCTTTTGGATGTAAATGTTTTGTTTTGAACAACGGTAAAGAAAACCTTGGCAAATTTGATGCTAAAAGTGATGAAGGAATTTTTCTAGGTTATCCCTTAAATTCTAAAGCTATTCGAGTATTTAATAAAATAACTTTAGTTGTAGAAGAGTCTATACATGTTGTTTTCGATGATATCCCCTTTCGAGGAAGGATTCTTTGTGTTAACGATGATGTAGGGATATAAATATAAATGACGTTAGCCATGACGTTGGAGAATCATCATCAAAGGAAGAAACGAAAGATGAGGAAACTCATGATCCCCTCGAGAATCCAACCATTGAAGAAATGGAAGTATCTTATCCAAGAGAGTACAACTATGTCAAGGATGGTGAGATTATAGGTGATCCATCCAAAGAGGTAACAACTCAATCTTCTCTTAGAAATATTTGTAATTATGTTGCATTTATTTCATGCATAGAGCCTAAGAATATTAAAGAAGCATTAAATGATGAACATTGGATTATGGCTATGCTAGAAGAATTAAATCAATTTGAGAGAAGTAAAGTATAACATTAGTTGAAAGGCCTAGTAATAAATCTACTCTAGGTACTAGATGGGTTTTTAGGAATAAGCTTGATGAGAGTGGTAATATAGTGAGAAACAAGGCTAGACTTGTTGCTCAAGGGTATACTCAAGAAGAGGGCATAGACTATGATGAAACATACACTCTCGTAGCTAGTATGAAGCAATTAGAATGTTATTCACATTTGCATGTTTTCATGAATTAAATTATATCAATGGATGTTAAAAGTACATTTTTAAATGGTTTTATAAAAGAAGAAGTGTATGTCGAACAACCTCTAGGTTTTGAAGATTCAAAATTTCTGGATCATGTTCTTAAATTGACAAAAGCACTTTATGGTTTAAAACAAGCTCCAAGAGTTGGTATAAAAGATTGTCAAACTTTTTAATTGAAAAAGGGTTTTCAAAAGGGAAGGTTGACACTACATTGTTTTTAAAGATTAAAGGTAAAGATTTATTAGTAGTTCAAATTTATGTTGTCGATATAATATTTGCTTCTACTAAAGATGTTCTTTGCCAAGAATTTTCTAAGCTAATGCAAAGTGAGTTTGAGATGAGCATGATGGGGGAGCTCTCATTTTTCTTGGGACTCCAAATCAAGCAAAGAAAAGATGCCATCTTCATCAATCAAGCTAAGTACGTCAAATTAATGCTCAAGAAGTTTGGACTGGAAAATGGGAAACCTCATGACACTCTAATGAGCTCTTCTACAAAGCTTGACTTGGATGAAAGAGGTAAATGTGTAGATGTTAAATTATATAGGTCAATGATTAGATCTCTACTTTATCTAACTGCAAGTAGACCTGACATTATGTTTAGTGTTTGCTTATGTGCTAGATTTCAATCATGCCCTAAGGAATCACATTTACTAGCTGTTAAGAGAATCTATAGATACCTTAAGGACACTCCTAGTTTAGGACTTTGGTATCCTAGAGACTCTAGCTTTAGCTTGCATGCCTTTTCTGATACGGATTATGGAGGATGCAAATTAGATAGGAAAAACACCTCCGGTACTTGCCAATTCCTTGGAAATATGTTGATTTCTTGGTTTTCAAAGAAACAAAATTGTGTTGCATTATCTACCACTGAAGCCGAATACATTTCAGCTGGTAGTTGTTGTGCACAAGTTTTATGGATGAAACAACAAATTTTTGATTATGGAATTGAAGTAGATACCATTCCTATCAAGTGTGACAATACTAGTGCTATTTGTCTCACTAAAAATCCCATCCAACACTCTAGAACTAAGCACATCGAAATAGCACATCACTTCATTAGAGACCATGTCACTAAGGAAGATGTAGTTCTAGAATTTGTTGATACATTGCACCAATTAGCGGATATCTTTACAAAACCTTTAGACAAGGAAAGATTTTGGACACTTAGGAGAGAATTAGGTTTCAGCAATCTATCTTCACTTAGTGTTTAAAATAATTTTAGCATTTTTTATACTAAATGAAAAATGCTTAGAATAGTAATTTTTTTGATTGCATTAATTGCTATTAGTTAGGGGGAGTTTATGATTCTTGATGAAAATTAACTTTATGTTCAAATATAGTTTAAAGATTAACTTGATTGTTTGAACATGATTAATTTTTCGTTGCCCGATTAATTCTCAATATATGAGTTGCCAATACCACTAGAGAAAGTTAATTTTAGCATTTTGTGTGATTAAAATCAGATTTTAGCATTTTGGTATAGAGGTAATCGATACCCTCATGAGGGAACCGATTCCCCCCTTTGAAGGGGAACCGATTCCCCGCCTAGGGGAACCGATTCCCCCCTGGGGTTCTAGAATTTAACACGGGCAGAACACCCAAAAATCCTAAAACCCTCTTTTTTCTCTCATTACCGTCGTTCTTCCCCTCTACTCTCTCAAATCTTCATTTTGCCTCGAATCAACGATTTTAATCGGAATTCACTTCAAATATCATCTTCTAAACTTGCTAGTATCATTAAAATTATGCAAACAACATCAAAATCCACTCAATCTCATCTTTCAATGTAAATTTTTCTAAACTCTTTATTTCATTGATTTTGAACATATGACTAATTTTAATTAGTTCTAGATAGAAATAGTGATCGGCCATTGATTGTTTAGTGATTAGAAACTAGATATTACAACTAATTTCATCAAAAACACAAGAATTTTTCAAAAATTTTGAAATAAAAAAATTTATTTTTCAAATTATTGTGTTTTAATTGAATTATGTTGTTGTTATGAAAACTATACATATGTTGTTTTTCAAAATCTTATTTTTCAATAGTTTTCAAAAAACTTTGCCCATTAGGATTGATTTAGAGAACCTTGAAATATTGAGGACTCAATTGAGTTTTGGGATTGATTGAATTGCATACATGTGTTTTCTAAATTGAAGGTTATCCATTTTATTCCGATTTCCTAAACCATGTCCAATCCTAAACGTGCTAGGTCATCATCTAGTCGCTCACACCGTCAACCAAATCCACCTCCAAATCCTCCTTCTATTCCTGAAATTCCAATTCCTAATCCTAATTCAGTTGATCCCAATTTAACTATCCAAAATTCATGCTTCAATCATCCTGGTCCCAGAAATCATCGTTTTTAGTATTATCAATATTTCGACTCTTACAAAATTAGAGAAGAACGTATCCCTTCTACTCAAGCTATGTTAGATATTAATTTTAAATATCTTCCTCTTTACAAGAGTGGAAATTCGATAAACTTTGTGACCTTGAACCTATAGTTTACATCAACTTGTTCGCATCTTTTATTCTAATGTCGTTTGTGTAAAAAACTGAGCTCAAACTGAGGCCATAGAAGTTCATTCCTACCTCCTAGGACAATTCTTACATATTAACTTGGCTTACATAACCAAGGCATTAGGATTAGATAACGATGGTATTTCAAATGAAAAACAAATTTTAGGTTCTCATTATAAAAGAAGAGATAGTGCGGTGTCTTAGACCTTCATGAACGTTTTCTTCACCTAATGATTTCTTGGTGGTTTTGACCATCCGGAGGTCGTTATTCTACTCTTAGAGCCTTGAATCTTTGGTGGTTACATTGTTTCAAAAACATTATTAAAATAAACTTACCTCAGATCATTTTTATGAAATGTTGAAACCGTAATCTTGTTCCTAACAAAACTTTGTTCATCTCTAGTTTACGGTTGCATTTTGAGTAATATTTTCTAAAGCCATGCTTAGAGAAGGTCTAGATGCCTCATTTCCTCTAAGAAACAATTAATCTTCTTTCTTAACGAGAGCGGATGGATAAAGGTAAAGAAACCGATGAATGGGTTCGATCTTCTGAAAATACTTCGGGAGCTAGTTCTTCACGAGCTCAACCATAAGCTGACGACGATCCCGAGCTTGAACAATTAATGCGAGACATCGATGAAGCCGAAGATGAGCCTGAACAACCCGAGGAGCAGCCCGAGGAGCAAGCACAACAAACGCATCAAATGCCTTCATATTTTCAATCTTTTATGGAGACATTCAATTTCCGATATACTACCATGGATTCGCGCTTTACTTCTATAGAGTCCCATTTATCCACAATGGGAGCTCAATAATTATAAATCCTCCGAGAGATGCGCACAAACAACGCTTCGATGAATGAACGTATTGATGCACTCTCACATGAGATGGCCGCTATGTGAGCTCGTTTTCCTCCTCCCGATCCGGATGTTTGATTATGTGTTTAGCTTTAGAACTTTGAACTAAAAGATTATTATTTCAACTTTTTGAATATTTTGGAATGTTTGATTTTGGGATTGTTAGACTTTGGATTTGTTTGGATGTTAAATTTATATATTGGTTTAGTTAATTTATTGCATCATTTACATCTTAGATATATGACCAATTTTGCAATGTCACATTGTTTATGAATATTGATTATGAAACTAATGGCTAACGTTTCTCTTGATTGTGATCTTAGCAACTTAAACTATAATCAAATTGACTAAATGATTTCAAAAAAAAACCTTGTTTAAAATCTTTTACGAGTCTTTTAGATTTAACAAAAAGGGGGAGAAGGTGTTAAATGTTTTTATATGGGAGAAGTGTTAAAGTAAGGGGGAGTAATTTTTTCAAAAACGTCATTTTTGATTTCAAAATATTAAAATTACTAAAATGTTTTGTTATATCAAAAAGAGGAGATTGTTGAAAACATTTTGATATTTCGATATAACAAATTAAGTTAAATGAATTTTAAGATTTTCCAAAAAGATTTTATAAGTATATTTGAATATCAAAATATTACTCCAAATCTTTCAAATGTCATTTTTAATCCTTACTCAAGTGTAAAATTAAGTTTTAATCTTAAAATAATTTCAAAACGATTTTACAAAATATTTCGAACAATTTCAAAGCCAAAAATTCCAGATTGCTCAGAGGGAACCGATTCCCCCTCAAGTGGGTACCGATTCCCCCATGAATGGTTTGGCTCCAAGAATTCCAGTATGCTCGGAGGGAACTGATTCCCCCCAGGGGGTACCGATTCCCCCCACTGTTCAACGGTCGAAATATTTGAATTTTACACTTAGGGAACCGATTCCCCTATGGGGTACCGATTCCCCCCACGCTCCAAGCTATTTTCTTAATTGATTTCACACTAAAACAGCTATGTATCTTCATTAATGATCCCCAACGTTCAGAAGTGATTCAAGGTGTATTTAAGCAAGCTTAGAAGCCATTGATCAACAACAAGAAACATCAAGCAACTAGAATCAAGAGAGAATCAAAGAGAAAACATCAAACCTCAAGTTTGAGCATTTCAAGCCTATTTTTCATTCAATATTCATTTTGCTTTCAAGAACTCTTATTGTTCTCAATTGTATTCATTGTTGAGTGTTCTTTTCTTTGCTTTAGAATTTTGCAAACAATCTACCTTAGGAGGATTTCCTTGTAAGTTTGCAAATTTGTATTGTTCTCTTTGGGAGAGAGTGTTCTCAAGAATTTGGGGTATAATTCTTGAGGGTTTGTAAGGTTACTCTTTGTCCTCAAAAGAAAGACAAATTAGTGAATTTGTGGAAAATCCTTAGTGTGGATAGCTAAGGTAGTGGACGTAGACTTTGGTTGAGAAAGTCAAACCACTCTAAATCGTTGTGCAATTTCTTTCAATTTTCTGCAAAAGCTTCCACCAAAATTTTTATTTCCAATTCACCCCCTCTTGGCCAATTCCGTTAATTGATTAACTCAACAGATCCTAATGAATTTTGAGGAATAAAGCTAAAATTATTAAGCGGAGATCGTACTTTCGCTTCATTTTCAATCACTTGACGAGATATTGAAAATGGATGAAGTGAACGTGCTGCAGATATCGAAACCATGAACATAACATATAGGGAAAACAAAAAGAAAACTTTGAAACTAGCCATTCGAATGTTGAAATAAGATTTGACAATGTCCTTATCATGGGTTGATGGATATATTTATAAACATGGATATCATAGCGATATTTCTATTTTTTCTAATCATTCAAATTTTGTTCAAACAAATACAATATGGTTGGATTTCAATGATAACACTTTTACACCAAAAAATATTAATCGGTCACATTTAACAAAAACATAAGAATTCACATATTTATTTTAAACTTCGATATAAATGATTTTATATTTATATAATTTATTATATGTTAGGTGGTTGAATGTTAGAATACTATATTTCCATCCATATCATATTATATTAACGTTTTCAGTTTGACGTTATTTTATAGATTTTTACTCATGTCAATAGTTCTTATGCTATTTATAGAAGATTGTCCATAAAATATTATAATACAAGTTGAATTATTCTGAAATGTAAACATAACCTAGTTTAGGAAAGTTTTGAATTTGAACCATACTTCATGCACTATAAGTCTATTAATAAATGACCCTATTTGAATCTTTTTGCGTCCTTGAAAAAGAAGATACAATTGTTCTGCTCCTCTTTCTTTAATATAAGAAAGTTATAAATTCAACTTTAGTGAACCCATGCTTGGAAATAACATGCTCCCCAACTTTACGAGGGGAATATCATTAAATTGTGATATTTGCATGCTCTATGAATGTCCGAAACGTGGAGAACTACATACTACAATTCTTCAAGATGATTCTAACAAATCACTCCCTTTAATATTTAGTATATGTGATCCACTTGGTCCAATCATTGTTAAGGCTATGATAGATTCTATAACTCGTAATTAAACCACTATATTTAGTTTTCAAATGGCTTTTTCGAAACTTTCCAAGATATCATCGGTCTATCCCATTTTCGGACCTCTAATAAATTTCCACATTCTCTTATACCTCAATGAAAAAAACCTTACTCTTTCTAAAATTTTGTAAAACATTTCTTAAATTTTGCACTATTTTCCAAAATGACCAAGACCACGTCAATTACGATCAATACTAATGATATCTCATGAACATAGCGTAACAAAGATATTCTTATATTGTACAATGAAATTTGAGTTTTAAAATTCTACAAGAAGAGTCAATAAACAATCTTGGCCTTTTTTATTTTTATATTATTTAGTATAAATAATTATTTCTTATGATTTTAATTTTACATGTAAAATGTATGAACTCACATATTATTGTAACAAATTTTAACCATGCATAAATATGATTGATACTTCCATTATAAAATGTTTGAAAAAAGTAATAAACATTTCGCTGAAATTATGTTGAAAATCTAATCAAGTAAATAAATATTTGTTATTAGTTTGCACATGAAAGTTCTTTTTTTAAATTTATATATACATATACAAGTTTTTTTTATTATATAGTTTTAGAAAATTCATCTTTAAATGTTTTAGTCATTAAGGTTTTTAGTAAACATTAAAAGCTGCTTGAATATTACAAGTTAACATACAAAATATATGATTTAAATAGGGCTCATACATGTAATCCGTATATATTTTGTATACGAAATACTTGAGAATATATATACATTCAACATCTAATAAATAGTAACTATTGGGTTTTACCTCCCTTAAGACAAACATCCATAAAATATCCCTCGTGTTGTTTACATTCTTCAAACTCAAGGGTTCTTGTATAATGTGAGATTATTTGTGATGTTTAGGATCAGGTCCACCTGGACTTCACCTCTTCGAAACCAAAGGATTCCCTATGTTTCTTTTTATGCTAGCTTTAATAGCTTCTCTTCCATCTATTCCGAATGCATATCTTTCATGACTTTTATTATTTATATTAATTGTGGGTGTAATACACGATTATATAGTCAATCCTATTGAATTTTGAGGAACAAATCTAAAATATTAAGTGAAGATCGTACTTTTGCTTCATTTTCAATCACTTGACGAGATATTTAAAATGGATGAAGTGAACGTACTGTAGATATCGAAACCACGAACATAACATATAGGGAAAACAAAAAGAAAACTTTGAAACTAGCCATTCGACTGTTGAAATAAGATTTGGCAATGTCCTTAACATGGGTTGATGGATATATTTATAAACTTCAATATCATAGCGTTATTTCTATTTTTTTCTAATCATTCAAAGTTTGTTCATACCGATATAAATGATTTTATATTTATATAAATTTATTATATGTTAGGTGGTTGAATTGTTTAGAATATTATATATTTCCATCCATATCATATTATATTAACGTTTTCGGTTTGACGTTATTTTATAGATTTTTAATCATGTCAATAGTTCTTACGCTATTTATATAAGATTGTTCGTAAAATATTATAATACAAGTTGAATTATTCCGAAATGTAAACATAACCAAGTTTAGGAAAGTTTTGAATTTGAACCATAATTCATGCACAATCAGTCTATTAATAAATGACCTTATTTGAATCTTTTTGCGTCCTTGAAAAAGAAGATACATATGTTCCGCTCCTCTTTCTTTAATATAAGAAAGTTATAAATTCAACTTTTAGTAGCTTGGTAATGTCATGCTCCTCAACTTTACGAGGGGAATGTCATTAAATTGTGATATTTTCATGCTCTATGTATGTCCGAAACGTGGAGAACTACATACTACAATTTTTCAAGATGATTCTAACAAATCACTCCCTTATTCATTATATGTGATCCACTTGGTCCAATCATTGTTAAGGCTATGATAGATTCTATATCTAGTAATTAAACCACTATATTTAGTTTTCCAATGGCTTTTTCGAAACATTCCAAGATATCATCGGTCATCCCCATTGTCGGACCTCCAATAAATTTCCTCATTCTCTTATACCTCAATAAAAAAACCTTACTCTTTCTAAAATTTTGTAAAATAATTCTTAAATTTCACACTATTTTCCAAAATGACCAAGACCGCGTCAATTACGATCAATACTAATGATATCTCATGAACATAGCATAACAAATATATTCTTATCTTGTACATTGAATTTTGAGTTTTAAAATTCTACAAGTAGAGTCAAGAAACAACCTGGCCTTATTTTTTTATATTAGTAGATAATAATTATTTCTGATGATTTTAATTTTACATGTAAAATATATGAACTCACATATTATTGTAACAAATTTTAACCATGCATAAATATGATTGATACTTCCATTGTAAAATCTTTGAAAAAAGTAGTAAACATTTTGATGAAATTATGTTGAAAAATCTAATCAAGTAAATAAATATTTGTTATTAGTTTAATAATCATTACTTGCACATGAAAGTTCTTTTTTTAAAATTTATATATACATATACAAGTTTCTTATTATTATATAGTTTTAGAACATTAATGTTTAAATTTGTTAACATACAAAATATATTATTTAAATAGGGCTCATACATGTAATCCGTATATATTTTGTATACGAAATACTTGAGAATATACCTTCAATGTCTAATAAATACTAACTATTGAGTTTTAGCTCTCGTAAGGCAAACTTCCATAAAATAGACCTCGTGTTGTTTACTTCTTCAAACTCAAGGGTTCTTGTAAAATGTGAGATCATTTGAGATGTTGAGGATCAGGTCCACCTGGACTTTGCCACTTTGAAACTAAAGGATTCCCTATGTTTCTTTTAATGCTAGCTTTAATAGCTTCTCTTCCATCTATTTCGAATGCATGCCTATCATGACTTTTATTATTTATGTCAATTGTTGGTGTAACAGACGTTTCTATAGTCAATCCTATCGAATTTTGAGGAACAATGCTAAAATTATTAAGCTGTGATTGTACTTCGCTTCATTTCAATCACTGACGAGATATGAAAATGGATGAAGTGAGCGTTTTGCAAATATCGAAACCATGAACATAACATATAGGGACAACAAAAAGAAAACTTTGAAACTAGCCATTCGAATGCTGAAATAAGATTTGATAATGTCCTTATCATGGGTTGATGGATATATTTATAAACTTGGATATCATAGCGATATTTCTATTTTTTGTAATCATTCAATGTTTGTTCAGACAAATACAATATGGTTGGATTTCAATGATAACACTTTTACACCAAAAAATATTAATCGGTCACATTTAACAAAAACATAAGAATTCACATATTTATTTTAAACTTCGATATAAATGATTTTATATTTATATAAATTTATTAATGTTAGGTGGTTGAATTGTTAGAATACTATATATTTCCATCCATATCATATTATATTAACGTTTCAGTTTGACGTTATTTTATAGATTTTTACTCATGTCAATAGTTCTTATGCTATTTATAGAAGATTGTCCATAAAATATTATAATACAAGTTGAATTATTCTGAAATGTAAACATAACCAAGTTTAGGAAAGTTTTGAATTTGAACCATAATTCATGCACCATCAGTCTACTAATAAATGACCCTATTTGAATCTTTTTGCGTCCTTGAAAAATAAGATACATTTGTTCTGCTCCTCTTTCTTTAATATAAGAAAGTTATAAATTCAACTTTTAGTGAACCCATGCTTGGTAATGACATGCTCCTCAACTTTATGAGGGGAACGTCATTAAGTTGTGATATTTTCATGCTCTATGTAAGTCCGAAATGTGGAGAACTACATACTACAATTAAGATGATTCTAACAAATCACTCCCTTTAATATTCAGTATATGTGATCCACTTGGGCCAATAATGTTAAGGCTATGATAAATTATATCTCGTAATTAAACCACTATATTTAGTTTTCCAATGGCTTTTTGAAATATTCCAAGATATCGTCGGTCTTCCCCATTGTCGGACCTCCAATAATTTCTCATTCTCTATACCTCAATGAAAAAACCTTACTCTTTCTAAAATTTTGTAAAATATTCTTAAATTTACACTATTTTCCAAAATGACCAAGATCGTGTCATTACGATCAATACTAATGATATCTCATGAACATAGCGTAACAAAGATATTCTTATGTTGTACATTGAATTTTTAGTTTTAAAATTCTACAAGTAGAGTCAAGAAACAACCTTGGCCTTATTTTTTTTAATTATTTAGTTCCAATAATTATTTCTGATGATTTTGATTTTACATGTAAAATGTATGAACTCACATATTATTGTAACAAATTTTACCCATGCATAAATATGATTGATACTTCCATTGTAAAATGTTTGAAAAAAGTAGTAATCATTTTGATGAAATTATGTTGAAAAATCTAATCAACTAATTAAATATTTGTTATTAGTTTCATGATCATTTACTTTGCACATGAATGTTCATTTTTAAATTAATATATACATATACAAGTTTTTTTATTATATAGTTTAGAACATTAATGTTTAAAATTTTTAGTTGTTAAGGTTTTTAGTAAACATTAAAAGCTGCTTGAATATTACAAGTTAACGTACAAAATATATTATTTAAATAGGGCTCATACATGTAATCCATATATATTTTGTATACGAATTACTTGAGAATATATACCTTCAATGTCGAATAAATACTAACTATTGAGTTTTAGCTCCCGTAAGACAAACTTCCATAAAATAGACCTCGTGTTGTTTACTTTCTTCAAACTCAAGGGTTCTTGTATAATGTGAGATCATTTGTGATGTTGAGGATCAGGTCCACCTGGACTTAGCCTCTTCGAAACCAAATGATTCCCTATATTTCTTTTTATGCTAGCTTTAATAGCTTCTCTTCCATCTATTCCGAATGCATGCCTGTCATGAATTTTATTATTTATGTCAATTGTTGGTGTTACAGACGATTCTATAGTCAATCATATTGAATTTTGATGAACAAAGCTAAAATATTAAGCGAAGATCGTACTTTCGCTTCATTTTCAATCACTTGACGAGATATTGAAAATGGATGAAGTGAACGTACTATAGATATCGAAACCACAAACATAACATATACGGAAAACAAAAATAAAACTTTGAAACTAGCCATTCGAATGTTGAAATAAGATTTGGCAATGTCCTTAACATGGGTTGATGGATATATTTATAAACTTCGATATCATAGCAATATTTCTATTTTTTCTAATCAATCAAAGTTTGTTCATACCGATATAAATGATTTTATATTTATATAAATTTATTATATGTTAGGTGGTTGAATTGTTTAGAATACTATATATTTCCATCCATATCATATTATATTAACGTTTTCGGTTTGACGTTATTTTATAGATTTTTAATCATGTCAATAGTTCTTATGCTATTTATATAAGATTGTTCGAAAAATATTATAATACAAGTTGAATTATTCTGAAATGTAACCATAACCAAGTTTAGGAGAGTTTTGAGTTTGAACCATAATTCATGCACAATCAGTCTATTAATAAATGACCCTATTTAAATCTTTTTGCGTCCTTGAAAAAGAAGATACATTTGTTCCGCTCCTCTTTCTTTAATATAAGAAAGTTATAAATTCAACTTTTAGTGAACTCATGCTTGGTAATGTCATGCTCCTCAACTTTACGAGGGGAATGTAATTAAATTGTGATATTTTCATGCTTTATGTATGTCCGAAACGTGGAGAACTACATACTACAATTTTTCAAGATGATTCTAACAAATCACTCCCTTTAATATTCATTATATGTGATCCACTTGGTCCAATCATTATTAAGGATATGATAGATTCTATATCTAGTAATTAAACCACTATATTTAGTTTTCCAATGGCTTTTTTGAAACATTCCAAGATATCGTCGGTCTTCCCCATTGTCAGACCTCCAATAAATTTCCTCATTCTCTTATACCTCAATGAAAAAACCCTTACTCTTTCTAAAATTTTGTAAAATAATTCTTAAATTTCACACTTTTTTCCAAAATGACCAAGACCGCGTCAATTACTATCAATACTAATGATATCTCATGAACATAGCGTAACAAATATATTCTTATCTTGTACATTGAATTTTGAGTTTTAAAATTCTACAAGTAGAGTCAAGAAACAACCTTGGCCTTATTTTTTTATATTATTTAGTATAAATAATTATTTCTGATGATTTTAATTTTACATGTAAAATGTATGAACTCACATATTATTGTAACAAATTTTAACCATGCATAAATATGATTGATACTTCCATTGTAAAATCTTTGAAAAAAGTAGTAAACATTTTGATGAATTTATGTTGAAAAATCTAATCAAGTAAATAAATATTTGTTATTAGTTTCATGATCATTTACTTTGCACATGAAAGTTCTTTTTTTTAAAATTTATATATACATATACAAGTTTCTTATTATTATATAGTTTTACAACATTAATGTTTACATTTTTTTAGTCTTTAAGGTTTTTACTAAACATTAAAAGCTGCTTGAATATTACAAGGTAACATATAAAATATATTGTTTAAATAGGGCTCATACATGTAATCCGTATATATTTCGTATACGAAATACTTGAGAATATATACCTTCAATGTCTAATAAATACTAACTATTGAGTTTTAGCTCTCGTAAGGCAAACTTCCATAAAATAGACCTCCTGTTGTTTACTTTCTTCAAACTCAAGGGTTCTTGTAAAATGTGAGATCATTTGAGATGTTGAGGATCAGGTCCACCTGGACTTTGCCACTTCGAAACTAAATGATTCCCTATGTTTCTTTTTATGCTAGCTTTAATAGCTTCTCTTCCATCTATTTCGAATGCATGCCTATCATGACTTTTATTATTTATGTCAATTATTGGTGTAATAGACGTTTCTATAGTCAATCCTATCGGATTTTGAGGAACAAAGCTAAAATTATTATGCTGTGATCGTACTTTCGCTTCACTTTCAATCACGAGATATGAAATGGATGAAGTGAACATTTTGTAGATATCAAAACCATGAACATAACATATAGGACAACAAATAAACTTTGAAACTAGCATTCGAATGTTAAATGATTTGACAATGTCCTTATCATGGGTTGATGGATATATTTATAAACTTGGATATCATAACCATATTTCTATTTTTTCTAATCATTCAATGCTTGTTCAGATAAATACAATATGGTTGGATTTTAATGATAACCCTTTTACACCGAAAAATATTAATCGATCACATTTAACAAAAACATAAGAATTCACATATTTATTTTAAACTGCGATATAAATGATTTTATATTTATATAAATTTATTATATGTTAGGTGGTTGAATTGTTTAGAATACAATATATTTCCATCCATATCATATTATATTAACGTTTTCGGTTAGACGTTATTTTATAGATTTTTACTCATGTCATTAGTTCTTATGCTATTTATATAAGATTGTTCGTAAAATATTATAATACAAGTTGATTATTCCGAAATGTAACATAACCAAGTTTAGGGATGTTTTGAATTTGAAACCATAATTCATGAACAATCAGTCTACTAATAAATGACCCTATTTGAATCTTTTGCGTCCTTGAAAAATAAGATACATTTGTTCCGCTCCTCTTTCTTTAATATAAGAAAGTTTAAATTCAACTTTTAGTGAACCCATGCTTGGTAATGACATGCTCCTCAACTTTATGAGGGGAACGTCATTAAGTTGTGATATTTTCATGCTCTATGTAAGTCCGAAATGTGGAGAACTACATACTACAATCTTCAAGATGATTCTAACAAATCACTCCCTTTAATATTCATTATATGTGATCCACTTGGGGCTAATCATTTTAAGGCTACGATAGATTATATATCTCGTAATTAAACCATATATTTAGTTTTCCAATGGCTTTTTTGAAATATTCCAAGATATCGTCGGTCTTCCCATTGTCGGACCTCCAAAAAATTTCCTCATTTCTTATACCTCAATGAAAAAACCTTACTCTTTCTAAAATGAACAATACATACTCTCATTAACAAATATATTCTTATGTTGTACATTGAATTTTTAGTTTTAAAATTCTACAAGTAGAGTCAAGAAACAACCTTGGCCTTATTATTTTATATTATTTAGTTCCAATAATTATTTCTGATGATTTTAATTTTACATGTAAAATGTATGAACTCACATATTATTGTAACAAATTTTAACCATGCATAAATATGATTGATACTTCCATTGTAAAATGTTTGAAAAAAGTAGTAAACATTTCGATGAAATTATGTTGAAAAATCTAATCAAGTAAATAAATATTTGTTATTAGTTTCATGATCATTTACTTTGCACATGAATGTTCATTTTTTAAATTAATATATACATATACAAGTTTTTTTTATTATATAGTTTTAGAACATTAATGTTTAAAATTTTTAGTCGTTAAGGTTTTTAGTAAACATTAAAAGCTGCTTGAATATTACAAGTTAACGTACAAAATATATTATTTAAATAGGGCTCATACATGTAATCCATATATATTTTGTATACGAATTACTTGAAAATATATACCTTCAATGTCTAATAAATACTACCTATTGAGTTTTAGCTCCCGTAAGACAAACATCCATAAAATATACCTCGTTTTGTTTACTTTCTTCAAACTCAAGGGTTATTGTATAATGTGAGATCATTTGTGATGTTGAGGATCAGGTCCACCTGGACTTAGCCTCTTCGAAACCAAAGGATTCCCTATGTTTCTTTTTATACTAGCTTTAATAGCTTTTCTTCCATCTATTTCGAATGCATGCTTGTCATGACTTTTATTATTTATGTCAATTGTTGGTGTTACAGACGATTCTATAGTCAATCATATTGAATTTTGAGGAACAAAGCTAAAATATTAAGCGAAGATCGTACTTTCGCTTCATTTTCAATCTCTTGATGAGATATTGAAAATGGATGAAGTGAACGTTTTGTAGATATCGAAACCAGGAACATAACATATAGGGAAAACAAAAAGAAAACTTTGAAACTAGCCATTCGAATGTTGAAATAAGATTTGACAATGTCCTTATCATGGGTTGATGGATATATTATTAAACTTGGATATCATAGCGATATTCTTATGGAGAACTACATACTACAATTCTTCAAGATGATTCTAACAAATCACTCCCTTTAATATTCAGTATATGTGATCTGCTTGGTCCAATGGCTTTTTCGAAATTTCCCATATATCGTCGGTCTTTTTCATTGTCGGACCTGCAATAAATTTCCTCATTCTCCTATACCTCAATGAAAAAACCTTACACTTTCTAAAATTTTGTAAAATATTTCTAAACTTTTACACTATTTTCCAAATGACCAAGACCGCGTTAATTACGATCAATACTAATGATATCTCATGAACATAGCGTAACAAAGATATTCTTATCTTGTACAATGAATTTTGAGTTATAAATTCTACAAGTAGAGTCAAGAAACAATCTTGCCCTTATTTATTTTTATATTATTTAGTATAAATAATTATTTCTGATGATTTTAATTTTACATTTAAAATGTATGAACTCACATATTATTGTAACAAATTTTAACCATGCATAAATATGATTGATAATTCCATTATAGAATGTTTGAAAAAAGTAGTAAACATTTAGATGAATTATGTTGAAAATCTAATCAAGTAAATAAATATTTGTTATTAGTTTCATGATCATTACTCTGCACATGAAAGTTCTTTTTTTAAAAAAAATTACACATATATACAAGTTTTTTTTATTATATATTTTTAGATAATTCATGTTTAAATGTTTTAGTCGTTAAGGTTTTTAGTAAACATTAAAAGCTGCTTTAATATTACAAGTTAACATACAAAATATATTCTTTAAATAGGGATCATACATGTAATCCAAATACATTTTGTGTACTAAAAACTTGAGAATATATATATCTTTAACGTCTAATACATACTAACTATGGAGTTTTTAACTCCCATAAGACAAACATCAATAAAATAGACCTCGTGCTATTTACTTTCTTCATACTCAAGGGTTCTTGTATAATGTGAGATCATTTGTGGTGTTGAGGATCAGGTCGACCTGGACTTTGCCTCTTCGATACCAAAGGATTCCCTATATTTCTTTTTGTGCTAGTTTTAACAGCTTCTCTTCCATCAATTCTGAAAGACCTTCTGTCATGACTTTTATTATTTATGTCAATTGTTGGTGTAACAGACGAGTCTATAGTCTATCCTATTGAATTTTGATGAACAAAGCTAAATTTTTTAAACGGAGATCGTACAGTCTCTTCATTTTCAATTACTTGATGAGATACTAAAAATGAATGAAGTGAACGTACTGCAGATATCGAAACCACAAACATAACATATAGGGAAAACAAAAAGAAAACTTTGAAAGTAGCCATTCGAATGTCGAAATAAGATTTGACAATGTCCTTATCATTGGTTGATGGATATATTTATAAACTTAGATATCATAGTGATATCTCCATTTTTTCTAATCATTCATAGTTTGTTCAAACAAATATAATAGGGTTGGATTTTAATGATAACCCTTTTACATCGAAAATTTTTAATCGGTTACATTTAACAATAACTTAAGAATTCACATATTTATTTTAAAATATGATATAAATGATTTTATATTTATATAAATTTAATATATGTTAGGTGGTTGAATTGTTTAGAATACAATATATTTCCATCTATATCATTTCATATTAATGTTTTTTATTTGACATTATTTTATAGATTTTTAATCATGTCAATAGTTCTTATGCTATTTATATAAGATTATTCATAAAATATTATAATACAAGTTGAATTATTCCGAAATGTAAACATAACCAAGTTTATGAAAGTTTTGAATTTGAACCATACTCATGACCTATAAGTCTATAATAAATGACCCTATTTGAATCTTTTTACATCCTTGAAAAGGAAGATACATTTGTTCCGCTCCTCTTTCTTTAATAAAATAAAGTTATAAATTCAACTTTTAGTGAACCCATTCTTGCTAATGACATGCTCCCCAACTTTACGAGGGGAATGTGATTAAATTGTGATATTTCATGCTCTATATATGTCTGAAACGTGGAGAACTACATACTACAATTCTTCAAGATGATTATAACAAATCACTCCCTTTAATATTCAGTATATGCGATCCACTTGGTCCAATCATTGTTAAGGCTATGATAGATTCTATATCTCGTAATTAAACCACTATAATTAGTTTTCCAATGGCTTTTTTGAAACATTCCAAGATATCAGCGGTCTTCCCCATTGTCGGACCTCCAATAAATTTCCTCATTCTCTTATACCTCAATGAAAAAAACCTTACTCTTTCTAAAATTTTGTAAAATATTTCTTAAATTTTACACTATTTTCCAAAATGACCAAGGCCGCGTCAATTACGATAAATACTAATGATATCTCATGAACATAGCGTAACAAATATATTCTTATCTTGTAAATTGAATTTTGAGTTTGAAAATTCTACAAGTAGAGTCAAGAAACAACCTTGGCCTTATTTTTTTATTATTTATTATAAATAATTATTTTTGATGATTTTAATTTTACATGTAAAATGTATGAACTCACATATTATTGTAACAAATTTTAACCATGCATAAATATGATTAATACTTTCATTGTAAAATGTTTGAAAAAAGTAGTAAACATTTCGATGAAATTATGTTGAAAAATCTAATCAAGTAAATAAATATTTGTTATTAGTTTCATGCTCATTTCTTTGCACATGAAAGTTCTTTTTTTAAATTTATATATACATATACAAGTTTTTTTATTATATAGATTTAGAACATTTATCTTTAAATGTTTAGTCTTTAAGGTTTTTAGTAAACATTAAAAGCTGCTTGAATATTACAAGTTAACATACAAAATATATGATTTAAATAGGGCTCATACATGTAATCTGTATATATTTTGTATACGAAATACTTGAGAAAATATATACCTTCAACATCTAATAAATAGTAACTATTGGGTTTTAGCTCCCGTAAGACAAACATCTGTAAAATATCCCTCGTGTTGTTTACATTCTTCAAACTCAAGGGTTTTTGTATAATGTGAGATTATTTGTGATGTTTAGGATCAGGTCCACCTGGACTTCGCCTCTTCGAAATCAAAGGATTCCCTATGTTTCTTTTTATGCTAGCTTTAATAGCTTCTCTTCCATCTATTTTGAATGCATGTCTTTCATGACTTTTATTATTTATGTTAATTGTTGGTGTAATAGACGATTATATAGTCAATCCTATTGAATTTTGAGGAACAAAGCTAAAATATTAAGCGAAGATCGTACTTTCGCTTCATTTTCAAACACTTAACGAGATATTTAAAATGGATGAAGTGAACGTATTGTAGATATCGAAACCACGAACATAACATATAGGGAAAACAAAAAGAAAACTTTGAAACTAGCCATTTGAATGTTGAAATTAGATTTGGCAATGTCCTTAACATGGGTTGATGGATATATTTATAAACTTCGATATCATAGCAATATTTCTATTTTTTTCTAATCATTCAAAGTTTGTTCATACCGATATAAATGATTTTATATTTATATAAATTTATTATATGTTAGGTGGTTGAATTGTTTAGAATACTATATATTTCCATTCATATCATATTATATTAACATTTTCGGTTTGACGTTATTTTATAGATTTTTAATCATGTAAATAGTTCTTATGCTATTTATATAAGATTGTTCGTAAAATATTATAATACAAGTTGAATTATTCCGAAATGTAAACATAACCAAGTTTAGGGATGTTTTGAATTTGAACCATAATTCATGAACAATCAGTCTACTAATAAATGACCCTATTTGAATCTTTTTGCGTCCTTGAAAAATAAGATACATTTGTTCCGCTCCTCTTTCTTTAATATAAGAAAGTTATAAAATCAACTTTTAGTGAACCCATGCTTGGTAATGACATGCTCCTCAACTTTATGAGGGGAACGTCATTAAGTTGTGATATTTTCATGCTCTATGTAAGTCCGAAATGTTGAGAATTACATACTACAATTCTTCAAGATGATTCTAACAAATCACTCCCTTTAATATTCATTATATGTGATCCACTTGGGCTAATCATTTTTAAGGCTACGATAGATTATATATCTCGTAATTAAACCATTATATTTAGTTTTCCAATGGCTTTTTTGAAATATTCCAAGATATCGTCGGTCTTCCCCATTGTCGGACCTCCAAAAAATTTCCTCATTCTCTTATACCTCAATGAAAAAACCTTACTCTTTCTAAAATTTTGTAAAATATTTCTTAAATTTTACACTATTTTCCACAATGACCAAGATCGCGTCAATTACGATCAATACTAATGATATCTCATGAACATAGCGTAACAAATATATTCTTATGTTGTACATTGAATTTTTAGTTTTAAAATTCTACAAGTAGAGTCAAGAAACAACCTTGGCCTTATTATTTTTATATTATTTAGTTCCAATAATTATTTCTGATGATTTTAATTTTACATGTAAAATGTATGAACTCACATATTATTGTAACAAAGTTTAACCATGCATAAATATGATTGATACTTCCATTGTAAAATGTTTGAAAAAAGTAGTAAACATTTCGATGAAATTATGTTGAAAAATCTAATCAAGTAAATAAATATTTGTTATTAGTTTCATGATCATTTACTTTGCACATGAATGTTCATTTTTAAATTAATATACATATACAAGTTTTTTTATTATATAGTTTTAGAACATTAATGTTTAAAATTTTTAGTCGTTAAGGTTTTTAGTAAACATTAAAAGCTGCTTGAATATTACAAGTTAACGTACAAAATATATTATTTAAATAGGGCTCATACATGTAATCCATATATATTTTGTATACGAATTACATGAAAATATATACCTTCAATGTCTAATAAATACTACCTATTGAGTTTTAGCTCCCGTAAGACAAACATCCATAAAATATACCTCGTTTTGTTTACTTTCTTCAAACTCAAGGGTTATTGTATAATGTGAGATCATTTGTGATGTTGAGGATCAGGTCCACCTGGACTTAGCCTCTTCGAAACCAAAGGATTCCCTATGTTCCTTTTTATACTAGCTTTAATAGCTTTTCTTCCATCTATTTCGAATGCATGCTTGTCATGACTTTTTTTATTTATGTCAATTGTTGGTGTTACAGACGATTCTATAGTCAATCATATTGAATTTTGAGGAACAAAGCTAAAATATTAAGCGAAGATCGTACTTTCGCTTCATTTTCAATCTCTTGATGGGATATTGAAAATGGATGAAGTGAACGTTTTGTAGATATCGAAACCAGGAACATAACATATAGGGAAAACAAAAAGAAAACTTTGAAACTAGCCATTCGAATGTTGAAATAAGATTTGACAATGTCCTTATCATGGGTTGATGGATATATTATTAAACTTGGATATCATAGCGATATTCTTATGGAGAACTACATACTACAATTCTTCAAGATTATTCTAACAAATCACTCCCTTTAATATTCAGTATATGTGATCCGCTTGGTCCAATGGCTTTTTCGAAATTTCCCAGATATCGTCGGTCTTTTTCATTGTCGGACCTGCAATAAATTTCCTCATTCTCCTATACCTCAATGAAAAAACCTTACACTTTCTAAAATTTTGTAAAATATTTCTAAACTTTTACGCTATTTTCCAAATGACCAAGACCGCGTTAATTACGATCAATACTAATGATATCTCATGAACATAGCGTAACAAAGATATTCTTATCTTGTACAATGAATTTTGAGTTTTAAAATTCTACAAGTAGAGTCAAGAAACAATCTTGCCCTTATTTATTTTTATATTATTTAGTATAAATAATTATTTCTGATGATTTTAATTTTACATTTAAAATGTATGAACTCACATATTATTGTAACAAATTTTAACCATGCATAAATATGATTGATAATTCCATTATAGAATGTTTGAAAAAAGTAGTAAACATTTAGATGAAATTATGTTGAAAAATCTAATCAAGTAAATAAATATTTGTTATTAGTTTCATGATCATTTACTCTGCACATGAAAGTTCTTTTTTTTTTAAAAATTTACACATACATACAAGTTTTTTTTATATATTTTTAGACCATTCATGTTTAAATGTTTTAGTCGTTAAGGTTTTTAGTAAACATTAAAAGCTGCTTTAATATTACAAGTTAACATACAAAATATATTATTTAAATAGGGCTCATACATGTAATCCAAATACATTTGTGTACTAAAAACTTGAGAATATATATCTTTAACGTCTAATACATACTAACTATGGAGTTTTTAACTCCCATAAGACAAACATCAATAAATAGACCTCGTGCTATTTACTTTCTTCATACTCAAGGGTTCTTGTATAATGTGAGATCATTTGTGGTGTTGAGGATCAGGTCGATCGGACTTTGCCTCTTCGATACCAAAGGATTCCCTATATTTCTTTTTGTGCTAGTTTTAACAGCTTCTCTTCCATCAATTCTGAAAGACCTTCTGTCATGACTTTTATTATTTATGTCAATTGTTGGTGTAACAGACGAGTCTATAGTCTATCCTATTGAATTTTGATGAAAAAGCTAAATTTTTTAAACGGAGATCGTACAGTCTCTTCATTTTCAATTACTTGATGAGATACTAAAAATGAATGAAGTGAACGTACTGCATATATCGAAACCACAAACATAACATATAGGGAAAACAAAAAGAAAACTTTGAAAGTAGCCATTCGAATGTCGAAATAAGATTTGACAATGTCCTTATCATTGGTTGATGGATATATTTATAAACTTAGATATCATAGTGATATCTCCATTTTTTCTAATCATTCATAGTTTGTTCAAACAAATATAATAGGGTTGGATTTTAATGATAACCCTTTTACATCGAAAATTTTTAATCGGTTACATTTAACAAAAACTTAAGAATTCACATATTTATTTTAAAATGATATAAATGATTTATATTTATATAAATTTAATATATGTTAGGTGGTTGAATTGTTTAGAATACAATATATTTCCATCCATATCATATCATATTAATGTTTTTTATTTGACATTATTTTATAGATTTTTAATCATGTCAATAGTTCTTATGCTATTTATATAAGATTATTCATAAAATATTATAATACAAGTTGAATTATTCCGAAATGTAAACATAACCAAGTTTATGAAAGTTTTGAATTTGAACCATACTTCATGACCTATAAGTCTATTAATAAATGACCCTATTTGAATCTTTTTGCATCCTTGAAAAGGAAGATACATTTGTTCCGCTCCTCTTTCTTTAATAAAATAAAGTTATAAATTCAACTTTTAGTGAACCCATTCTTGCTAATGACATGCTCCCCAACTTTACGAGGGAATGTGATTAAATTGTGATATTTCATGCTCTATATATGTCTGAAACGTGGAGAACTACATACTACAATTCTTCAAGATGATTATAACAAATCACTCCCTTTAATATTCAGTATATGCGATCCACTTGGTCCAATCATTGTTAAGGCTATGATAGATTCTATATCTCGTAATTAAACCACTATAATTAGTTTTCCAATGGCTTTTTTGAAACATTCCAAGATATCAGCGGTCTTCCCCATTGTCGGACCTCCAATAAATTTCCTCATTCTCTTATACCTCAATGAAAAAAACCTTACTCTTTCTAAAATTTTGTAAAATATTTCTTAAATTTTACACTATTTTCCAAAATGACCAAGGCCGCGTCAATTACGATAAATACTAATGATATCTCATGAACATAGCGTAACAAATATATTCTTATCTTGTAACAAATATATGATTTAAATAGGGCTCATACATGTAATCTGTATATATTTTGTATACGAAATACTTGAGAAAATATATACCTTCAACATCTAATAAATAGTAACTATTGGGTTTTAGCTCCCGTAAGACAAACATCTGTAAAATATCCCTCGTGTTGTTTACATTCTTCAAACTCAAGGGTTTTTGTATAATGTGAGATTATTTGTGATGTTTAGGATCAGGTCCACCTGGACTTCGCCTCTTCGAAATCAAAGGATTCCCTATGTTTCTTTTTATGCTAGCTTTAATAGCTTCTCTTCCATCTATTTTGAATGCATGTCTTTCATGACTTTTATTATTTATGTTAATTGTTGGTGTAATAGACGATTATATAGTCAATCCTATTGAATTTTGAGGAACAAAGCTAAAATATTAAGCGAAGATCGTACTTTCGCTTCATTTTCAAACACTTAACGAGATATTTAAAATGGATGAAGTGAACGTATTGTAGATATCGAAACCACGAACATAACATATAGGGAAAACAAAAAGAAAACTTTGAAACTAGCCATTCGAATGTTGAAATAAGATTTGACAATGTCCTTATCATGGGTTGATGGATATATTATTAAACTTGGATATCATAGCGATATTCTTATGGAGAACTACATACTACAATTCTTCAAGATGATTCTAACAAATCACTCCCTTTAATATTCAGTATATGTGATCCGCTTGGTCCAATGGCTTTTTCGAAATTTCCCAGATATCGTCGGTCTTTTTCATTGTCGGACCTGCAATAAATTTCCTCATTCTCCTATACCTCAATGAAAAAACCTTACACTTTCTAAAATTTTGTAAAATATTTCTAAACTTTTACACTATTTTCCAAATGACCAAGACCGCGTTAATTACGATCAATACTAATGATATCTCATGAACATAGCGTAACAAAGATATTCTTATCTTGTACAATGAATTTTGAGTTTTAAAATTCTACAAGTAGAGTCAAGAAACAATCTTGCCCTTATTTATTTTTATATTATTTAGTATAAATAATTATTTCTGATGATTTTAATTTTACATTTAAAATGTATGAACTCACATATTATTGTAACAAATTTTAACCATGCATAAATATGATTGATAATTCCATTATAGAATGTTTGAAAAAAGTAGTAAACATTTAGATGAAATTATGTTGAAAAATCTAATCAAGTAAATAAATATTTGTTATTAGTTTCATGATCATTTACTCTGCACATGAAAGTTCTTTTTTTAAAAAAAATTTACACATACATATACAAGTTTTTTTTATTATATATTTTTAGATCATTCATGTTTAAATGTTTTAGTCGTTAAGGTTTTTAGTAAACATTAAAAGCTGCTTTAATATTACAAGTTAACATACAAAATATATTATTTAAATAGGGCTCATACATGTAATCCAAATACATTTTGTGTACTAAAAACTTGAGAATATATATATCTTTAACGTCTAATACATACTAACTATGGAGTTTTTAACTCCCATAAGACAAACATCAATAAAATAGACCTCGTGCTATTTACTTTCTTCATACTCAAGGGTTCTTGTATAATGTGAGATCATTTGTGGTGTTGAGGATCAGGTCGACCTGGACTTTGCCTCTTCGATACCAAAGGATTCCCTATATTTCTTTTTGTGCTAGTTTTAACAGCTTCTCTTCCATCAATTCTGAAAGACCTTCTGTCATGACTTTTATTATTTATGTCAATTGTTGGTGTAACAGACGAGTCTATAGTCTATCCTATTGAATTTTGATGAAAAAAGCTAAATTTTTTAAACGGAGATCGTACAGTCTCTTCATTTTCAATTACTTGATGAGATACTAAAAATGAATGAAGTGAACGTACTGCATATATCGAAACCACAAACATAACATATAGGGAAAACAAAAAGAAAACTTTGAAAGTAGCCATTCGAATGTCGAAATAAGATTTGACAATGTCCTTATCATTGGTTGATGGATATATTTATAAACTTAGATATCATAGTGATATCTCCATTTTTTCTAATCATTCATAGTTTGTTCAAACAAATATAATAGGGTTGGATTTTAATGATAACCCTTTTACATCGAAAATTTTTAATCGGTTACATTTAACAAAAACTTAAGAATTCACATATTTATTTTAAAATATGATATAAATGATTTTATATTATATAAATTTAATATATGTTAGGTGGTTGAATTGTTTAGAATACAATATATTTCCATCCATATCATATCATATTAATGTTTTTTATTTGACATTATTTTATAGATTTTTAATCATGTCAATAGTTCTTATGCTATTTATATAAGATTATTCATAAATATTATAATACAAGTTGAATTATTCCGAAATGTAAACATAACCAAGTTTATGAAAGTTTTGAATTTGAACCATACTTCATGACCTATAAGTCTATTAATAAATGACCCTATTTGAATCTTTTGCATCCTTGAAAAGGAAGATACATTTGTTCCGCTCCTCTTTCTTTAATAAAATAAAGTTATAAATTCAACTTTTAGTGAACCCATTCTTGCTAATGACATGCTCCCCAACTTTACGAGGGGAATGTGATTAAATTGTGATATTTTCATGCTCTATATATGTCTGAAACGTGGAGAACTACATACTACAATTCTTCAAGATGATTCTAACAAATCACTCCCTTTAATATTCAGTATATGCGATCCACTTGGTCCAATCATTGTTAAGGCTATGATAGATTCTATATCTCGTAATTAAACCACTATAATTAGTTTTCCAATGGCTTTTTTGAAACATTCCAAGATATCAGCGGTCTTCCCCATTGTCGGACCTCCAATAAATTTCCTCATTCTCTTATACCTCAATGAAAAAAACCTTACTCTTTCTAAAATTTTGTAAAATATTTCTTAAATTTTACACTATTTTCCAAAATGACCAAGGCCGCGTCAATTACGATAAATACTAATGATATCTCATGAACATAGCGTAACAAATATTCTTATCTTGTAACAAATATATGATTTAAATAGGGCTCATACATGTAATCTGTATATATTTTGTATACGAAATACTTGAGAAATATATACCTTCAACATCTAATAAATAGTAACTATTGGGTTTTAGCTCCCGTAAGACAAACATCTGTAAATATCCCTCGTGTTGTTTACATTCTTCAAACTCAAGGGTTTTTGTATAATGTGAGATTATTTGTGATGTTTAGGATCAGGTCCACCTGGACTTCGCCTCTTCGAAATCAAAGGATTCCCTATGTTTCTTTTTATGCTAGCTTTAATAGCTTCTCTTCCATCTATTTTGAATGCATGTCTTTCATGACTTTATTATTTATGTTAATTGTGGTGTAATAGACGATTATATAGTCAATCCTATTGAATTTTGAGGAACAAAGCTAAAATATTAAGCGAAGATCGTACTTTCGCTTCATTTTCAAACACTTAACGAGATATTTAAAATGGATGAAGTGAACGTATTGTAGATATCGAAACCACGAACATAACATATAGGGAAAACAAAAAGAAAACTTTGAAACTAGCCATTCGAATGTTGAAATAAGATTTGACAATGTCCTTATCATGGGTTGATGGATATATTATTAAACTTGGATATCATAGCGATATTCTTATGGAGAACTACATACTACAATTCTTCAAGATGATTCTAACAAATCACTCCCTTTAATATTCAGTATATGTGATCCGCTTGGTCCAATGGCTTTTTCGAAATTTCCCAGATATCGTCGGTCTTTTTCATTGTCGGACCTGCAATAAATTTCCTCATTCTCCTATACCTCAATGAAAAAACCTTACACTTTCTAAAATTTTGTAAAATATTTCTAAACTTTTACACTATTTTCCAAATGACCAAGACCGCGTTAATTACGATCAATACTAATGATATCTCATGAACATAGCGTAACAAAGATATTCTTATCTTGTACAATGAATTTTGAGTTTTAAAATTCTACAAGTAGAGTCAAGAAACAATCTTGCCCTTATTTATTTTTATATTATTTAGTATAAATAATTATTTCTGATGATTTTAATTTTACATTTAAAATGTATGAACTCACATATTATTGTAACAAATTTTAACCATGCATAAATATGATTGATAATTCCATTATAGAATGTTTGAAAAAAGTAGTAAACATTTAGATGAAATTATGTTGAAAAATCTAATCAAGTAAATAAATATTTGTTATTAGTTTCATGATCATTTACTCTGCACATGAAAGTTCTTTTTTTTTAAAAAAATTTACACATACATATACAAGTTTTTTTTATTATATATTTTTAGATCATTCATGTTTAAATGTTTTAGTCGTTAAGGTTTTTAGTAAACATTAAAAGCTGCTTTAATATTACAAGTTAACATACAAAATATATTATTTAAATAGGGCTCATACATGTAATCCAAATACATTTTGTGTACTAAAAACTTGAGAATATATATATCTTTAACGTCTAATACATACTAACTATGGAGTTTTTAACTCCCATAAGACAAACATCAATAAAATAGACCTCGTGCTATTTACTTTCTTCATACTCAAGGGTTCTTGTATAATGTGAGATCATTTGTGGTGTTGAGGATCAGGTCGACCTGGACTTTGCCTCTTCGATACCAAAGGATTCCCTATATTTCTTTTTGTGCTAGTTTTAACAGCTTCTCTTCCATCAATTCTGAAAGACCTTCTGTCATGACTTTTATTATTTATGTCAATTGTTGGTGTAACAGACGAGTCTATAGTCTATCCTATTGAATTTTGATGAAAAAAGCTAAATTTTTTAAACGGAGATCGTACAGTCTCTTCATTTTCAATTACTTGATGAGATACTAAAAATGAATGAAGTGAACGTACTGCATATATCGAAACCACAAACATAACATATAGGGAAAACAAAAAGAAAACTTTGAAAGTAGCCATTCGAATGTCGAAATAAGATTTGACAATGTCCTTATCATTGGTTGATGGATATATTTATAAACTTAGATATCATAGTGATATCTCCATTTTTTCTAATCATTCATAGTTTGTTCAAACAAATATAATAGGGTTGGATTTTAATGATAACCCTTTTACATCGAAAATTTTTAATCGGTTACATTTAACAAAAACTTAAGAATTCACATATTTATTTTAAAATATGATATAAATGATTTTATATTTATATAAATTTAATATATGTTAGGTGGTTGAATTGTTTAGAATACAATATATTTCCATCCATATCATATCATATTAATGTTTTTTATTTGACATTATTTTATAGATTTTTAATCATGTCAATAGTTCTTATGCTATTTATATAAGATTATTCATAAAATATTATAATACAAGTTGAATTATTCCGAAATGTAAACATAACCAAGTTTATGAAAGTTTTGAATTTGAACCATACTTCATGACCTATAAGTCTATTAATAAATGACCCTATTTGAATCTTTTTGCATCCTTGAAAAGGAAGATACATTTGTTCCGCTCCTCTTTCTTTAATAAAATAAAGTTATAAATTCAACTTTTAGTGAACCCATTCTTGCTAATGACATGCTCCCCAACTTTACGAGGGGAATGTGATTAAATTGTGATATTTTCATGCTCTATATATGTCTGAAACGTGGAGAACTACATACTACAATTCTTCAAGATGATTCTAACAAATCACTCCCTTTAATATTCAGTATATGCGATCCACTTGGTCCAATCATTGTTAAGGCTATGATAGATTCTATATCTCGTAATTAAACCACTATAATTAGTTTTCCAATGGCTTTTTTGAAACATTCCAAGATATCAGCGGTCTTCCCCATTGTCGGACCTCCAATAAATTTCCTCATTCTCTTATACCTCAATGAAAAAAACCTTACTCTTTCTAAAATTTTGTAAAATATTTCTTAAATTTTACACTATTTTCCAAAATGACCAAGGCCGCGTCAATTACGATAAATACTAATGATATCTCATGAACATAGCGTAACAAATATATTCTTATCTTGTAACAAATATATGATTTAAATAGGGCTCATACATGTAATCTGTATATATTTTGTATACGAAATACTTGAGAAAATATATACCTTCAACATCTAATAAATAGTAACTATTGGGTTTTAGCTCCCGTAAGACAAACATCTGTAAAATATCCCTCGTGTTGTTTACATTCTTCAAACTCAAGGGTTTTTGTATAATGTGAGATTATTTGTGATGTTTAGGATCAGGTCCACCTGGACTTCGCCTCTTCGAAATCAAAGGATTCCCTATGTTTCTTTTTATGCTAGCTTTAATAGCTTCTCTTCCATCTATTTTGAATGCATGTCTTTCATGACTTTTATTATTTATGTTAATTGTTGGTGTAATAGACGATTATATAGTCAATCCTATTGAATTTTGAGGAACAAAGCTAAAATATTAAGCGAAGATCGTACTTTCGCTTCATTTTCAAACACTTAACGAGATATTTAAAATGGATGAAGTGAACGTATTGTAGATATCGAAACCACGAACATAACATATAGGGAAAACAAAAAGAAAACTTTGAAACTAGCCATTCGAATGTTGAAATAAGATTTGGCAATGTCCTTAACATGGGTTGATGGATATATTTATAAACTTTGATATCATAGCAATATTTCTATTTTTTTCTAATCATTCAAAGTTTGTTCATACCGATATAAATGATTTTATATTTATATAAATTTATTATATATTAGGTGGTTGAATTGTTTAGAATACTATATATTTCCATTCATATCATATTATATTAACATTTTCGGTTTGACGTTATTTTATAGATTTTTAATCATGTAAATAGTTCTTATGCTATTTATATAAGATTGTTCGTAAAATATTATAATACAAGTTGAATTATTCTGAAATATAAACATAACCAAGTTTAGGAGAGTTTTGAATTTGAACCATAATTCATTCACAATCAGTCTATTAATAAATGACCCTATTTAAATCTTTTTGCGTCCTTGAAAAAGAAGATACATTTGTTCCGTTCCTCTTTTTTTAATATAAGAAAGTTATAAGTTCAACTTTTAGTGAACTCATGCTTGGTAATGTCATGCTCCTCAACTTTACGAGGGGAATGTCATTAAATTGTGATATTTTCATGCTCTATGTATGTCCGAAACGTGAAGAACTACATACTACAATTTTTCAAGATGATTCTAACAAATCACTCCCTTTAAAATTCATTATATGTGATCCACTTGGTCCAATCATTGTTAAGGCTATGATAGATTCTATATCTAGTAATTAAACCACTATATTTAGTTTTCCAATGGCTTTTTTGAAACATTCCAAGATATCGTCGGTCTTCCCCATTGTCGGACCTCCAATAAATTTCCTCATTCTCTTATACCTCAATGAAAAAAACCTTACTCTTTCTAATTTTTTATAAAATAATTCTTAAATTTCTCACTATTTTCCAAAATGACCAAGGCCGCGTCAATTACGATCAATACTAATCATATCTCATGAACATAGCATAACAAATATATTCTTATCTTGTACATTGAATTTTGAGTTTTAAAATTCTACAAGTAGAGTCAAGAAACAACCTTGACCTTATTTTTTTATATTATTTAGTATAAATAATTATTTTTGATGATTTTAATTTTACATGTAAAATGTATGAACTCACATATTATTGTAACAAATTTTAACCATGCATAAATATGATTGATACTTCCATTGTAAAATCTTTGAATAAAGTAGTAAACATTTCGATGAATTTATGTTGAAAAATCTAATCATGTAAATAAATATTTGTTATTAGTTTCATGATCATTTACTTTGCACATGAAAGTTCTTTTTTTAAAATTTATATATACATATACAAGTTTCTTATTATTATATAGTTTTAGAACATTAATGTTTAATTTTTTTTAGTCTTTAAGGTTTTTAGTAAACATTAAAAGCTGCTTGAATATTACAAGTTAACATACAAAATATATTATTTAAATAGGGCTCATACATGTAATCCGTATATATTTTGTATACGAAATACTTGAGAATATATATACCTTCAATGTCTAATACATACTAACTATTGAGTTTTGGCTCCCGTAAGACAAACTTCCATAAAATAGACCTCGTGCTATTTACTTTATTCATAATCAAGGGTTATTGTATAATGTGAGATCATTTGTGATGTTGAGGATCAGGTCGACATGGACTTTGCCTCTTCGATACCAAAGAATTCCCTATATTTCTTTTTATGCTTGTTTTAACAGCTTCTCTTCCATCCATTTCGATTGACCTTCTGTCATGACTTTTATTATTTATGTCAATTGTTGGTGTAACAGACGAGTCTTTAGTCTATCCTATTGAATTTTGAGGAACAAAGCTAAATTTTTTAAACAGAGATCGTACAGTCGCTTCATTTTTAATTACTTGACGAGATACTAAAAATGAATTAAGTGAACGTACTCCAGATATCGAAACCACATACATAACATATAGGGAAAACAAAAAGAAAACTTTGAAAGTAGCCATTCGATTGTCGAAATAACATTTGACAATGTCCTTATCATTGGTTGATGGATATATTTATAAACTTGGATATCATAGCGATATTTCTATTTTTTCTAATCATTCAATGTTTGTTCAGACAAATACAATATGGTTGGATTTTAATGATAACCCTTTTACACTGAAAAATATTAATCAGTTACATTTAACAAAAACTTAAGAATTCACATATTTATTTTAAACTCCGATATAAATAATTTTATATTTATATAAATTTATTATATGTTAGGGGGTTGAATTGTTTAGAATACAATATATTTCCATCCATATCATATTATATTAATATTTTCGGTTTGACATTATTTTATAGATTTTTAGCCATACTTCATGCACTATAAGTCTGTTAATAAATGACCCTATTTGAATCTTTTTGTGACCTTGAAAAAGAAAATAAATTTGTTCTGCTAATCTTTCTTTAATATAAGAAAGTTATAAATTAAACTTTTAGTGAACCCATGCTTGGTAATGACATGCCCCTCAACTTTACGAGGGGACTGTCATTAAGCTGTGATATTTTCATGCTCTATGCATGTTCAAAATGTGGAGAACGACATACTACAACTCTTCAAGATGATTCTAACAAATCACTCCCTTTAATATTCAGTATATGTGATCCACTTGGTCAAATCATTTTAAGGCTATGATAGATTCTATATCTCGTAATTAAACCACTATATTTAGTGTTCTAATGGCTTTTTCAAAATTTCCAAGATATCGTCGGTCTTTCCCATTGTCGGACCTCCAATAAATTTCCTCATTCTCTTATACCTCAATGAAAAAAACCTTACTCTCTCTAAAATTTTGTAAAATATTTCTTAAATTTTACACTATTTTCCAAAATGACCAAGACCGCGTCAATTACGATCAACACTAATGATATCTCATGAACATAGCGTAACAAAGATATTCTTATCATGTATAATGAATTTTGAGTTTTAAAATTCTACAAGTAGAGTCAAGAAACAATCTTGGCCATATTTATTTTTATATTATTTAGTATAAATAATTATTTCTGATGATTTTAATTTTACATGTAAAATGTATGAACTCACGTATTATTGTAACAAATTTTAACCATGCATAAATATGATTGATAATTCCATTATAGAATGTTTGAAAAAAGTAGTAAACATTTAGATGAAATTATGTTGAAAAATCTAATCAAGTAAATAAATATTTGTTATTAGTTTCATGATCATTTACTCTCCACATGAAAGTTCTTTTTTTAAATTTATATATACTTATACAAGTTTTTTTTATTATATATTTATAGATCATTCATGTTTAAATGTTTTAGTCGTTAAGGTTTTTAGTAAACATTAAAAGCTGCTTGAATATTACAAGTTAACATACAAAATATATTATTTAAATAGGGCTCATACATGTAATCCAAATATATTTTGTATACGAAATACTTGAGAATATATATACCTTCAATGTCTAATACATACTAACTATTGAGTTTTAGCTCCCGTAAGAGAAACTTCCATAAAATAGACCTTGTGCTATTTACTTTATTCATAATCAAGGGTTATTGTATAATGTGAGATCATTTGTGATGTTGAGGATTAGGTCGACCTGGACTTTGCCTCTTCGATACCAAAGAATTCCCTATATTTCTTTTTATGCTTGTTTTAACAGCTTCTCTTCCATCCATTCTGATTGACCTTCTGTCATGACTTTTATTATTTATGTCAATTGTTGGTGTAACAGACGAGTCTATAGTCTATCCTATTGAATTTTGAGAAACAAAGCTAAATTTTTTTAAACGGAGATCCTACAGTCGCTTCATTTTCAATTACTTGACGAGATACTAAAAATGAATGAAGTGAACGTACTGCAGATATCGAAACCACAGACATAACATATAGGGAAAACAAAAAGAAAACTTTGAAAGTAGCCATTCGATTGTCGAAATAAGATTTGACAATGTCCTTATCATTGGTTGATGGATATATTTATAAACTTGGATACCATGGTGATATCTCCATTTCTTCTAATCATTCATAGTCTGTTCAAACAAATATAATAGGGTTGGATTTTAATGACAACCCTTTTACATCGAAAAATTTTAATCTGTTACATTTAACAAAAACTTAAGAATTCACTTATTTATTTTAAAATATGATATAAATGATTTTATATTTATATAAATTTATTATATGTTAGGTGGTTGAATTGTTTAGAATACAAGATATTTCCATCCATATCATATTATATTAATGTTTTCGATTTGACATTATTTTATAGATTTTTAATCATCTTAATAGTTCTTATGCTATTTATATAAGATTCTTAGTAAAATATTATAATACAAGATTCTTCCTAATGACATGCTCCCCAACTTTATGAGGGGAATGTGATTAAATTGTGTTATTTTTCATGCTCTATATATGTCTGAAACGTGGAGAACTACATATTACAATTCTTCAAAATGATTCTAACAAATCACTCCCTTTAATATTCCGTATATGCGATCCACTTGGTCCAATCATTGTTAAGGCTATGATTGTAACATCCCAATTTAGGGGCTAAATTTTAAGAAATTATAAACTGGTGGATTTAATTGGTATTTTGAAAGAAACAGTGGATTAAATTGTAAAATTTCAAAGTTTGCAGACCGTTTTAAGAAGTACATAAAGTTCAGTGACTAAACTCTTGGTTTACCCAATTTTTATATATGTTGAATTATAAATCTCTTCTCCCAGTGCCGAAACCACCATCGTGTTCGTTGTCAACCGAGGAACAAAACCCTCAAACCTTTCGTCGTGAATCGTCTTCGTTCGTCGTTAATTTCAGTCAGAAGTATCGTCGGTAATAATTTGGTTTTAATTGGTTTTTCATCGATTCACGACGATTGGGTCATCCGTTTACGACACCTCCCGCACCATCGTGTTCGTTGCATCGTTCCGAGTTCGCCGGTGTCATCCTTGGTCTCCGTCGACGGCGGCGCGTGAGGAGGTGAAGCGGTCAAAGTTTTCGATTTGTTGATATCGAGCTCTCCGCCGTTTGAAATTATGAACCGAGCTTTGTAAGTATCTCGAAAACGCTCAAAATAATTTTTGGAAATTTTTCCGGGACTTTAGCACTGTTCACGCGCCGCCACTGCGCGTGGGGAAGAAAAAAATGACCAGTTTGACCGGTTTTGGGGCATAGTTGACCGGTTTGACCGGTCACAATCCGACCCGACCCGTTTACCCGACCCGTTTACCCGACCCGACCCGACCCGTTGACTTGACCCGTTGACCCGTTGACCGTTGACTGGCGTTGACCGAGCATTAAACGACCTTTGTTTTTGACCGAGTATACCTATCCTGACATTTTTCGACGTTCCAAATCCGATTTCGCAGTCCGTTTCTCGAAATTCGGACCCGAAGGCCTCGAAATTTGCAGTCAAACCCGTTAACTTTGATTTTGACCAAAAATTCCAAATTTCCAAAAAGTCATATTTTATGCTTTCGACGTCCTGAATCCGAATCCGAAGTCCGTTTCACCAAATTCGAACCTGGTAAGCCATCTTTCACTTATTTATCACCCGATTCAATCTGTTTATCGTAATTATGCTCTGTTTCTGATATAATTTATGTTGATATGTATCTGAGGAATTATTGGAAGTTGAATTGAAGATCAAAGGCATTCGAATGGAATTTTTATGGTCGATCAGTATTGCACAGAAATTGAGGTAATACTTTACTACCTCTTTATGCTTTATGGAACATGTTGATATTGGTAAATGCATGAATAAGATAATGTTGGTCACTTTGGTGGAGTTAAATAATTTATACACTCGATATGAATGTGGTAGAAATTATGTAACTGATTACGGATCGAATGACTAATATAAGAGATTGAGGAATTGTTAGATTAAATTACAAGTTTGTGATTGGTGATAAAGAAATCAGCCCTGTATCTGCAACTTATAATTTATTTCATCAAAGGTTAAATGTTAAAGGTACTTGGATGAGAAATTATGAGAATACTCTGGTAAGGTAAAATTATGAAAATACCCTTATGTTATAAAAAGACAAGATTTGAATATGGAAGTTAGGTAAGAGGATTTTACAGACATATTGATCTGATAAAAATATTGATGTGCATAAGAAATGTTAGTTTTATTTGGAAATTATGGATAACCGATTTTAATCCTAGGAGAGTTTGTGAAGGATATTAGAAGTCTGTTAAGAGAACCATTTCAAGATCAGAGAGTGTTCAAGAAAGCAATTAATCATAGGATCTCTAAATTATATTATTTTCATTAAGAGCTAATATCGAACTTATCTGGTTAAGAAATTATAGAAATGCCCTTAAGAGGTAGAATAGTCTGAGATGACTCTGAATGAGAAAATACTTAGAGGATTCGTACTTAACTCGATTAAGTACGGATTTAATTGTTAAGATCCTGACTTAGTGCAAGAAAATTCCTGATATTCCGTTTGTAAAGTCTGAGAAGACACTTGACCTGAAAATATTCGAATAATGAGTAAATACTTGAAGAGTAATTTATCGGGGGTATTCTGCTGTCAGAATTGTTCGAAAGGACTGAAGTAAATGATAAGATTGAATTAAATAATAAGATCGGATGGAAGGAAAAGATTGAAATACCGTAGATCTATAAAATGACCAAAATACCCCTGTAATGGAAATGACCCAAGAATATCACCAAGCTCAGAAATGATTGGATATCCTTGAGCTCTGAAATGAATGGAATAAAACTGAATACCAAAATTTACAAAATAACCTTATGGTCTAAACTAAGTAAATGTCTTGGATTAATTAAGGAATCCAAGTAAGCATAGGTATGGAACACAATTTAAGTGAGTAGATTAACCCTAAAGCTATATCGATACTTGAATGGCATAGATATTACTGGAATGCGTGTTCGGCTTCTTAAGTTTGACTCGATGATAAATTTTGGAAGTATTCAACTTAGTTCAACTCTGGATCGCATTCAGTACTAAGAATTAGCCGTTTGTTCGACAAATCAACCACGAAGACCAAATTGAATGGAACGGAAGTGCAGCATGTGTCTAAAATCAGGAATGCTTGAATCGCTCTGGAAAATCGTGAAGTATCTGTAATGGACTTGAATGCTAAATAAATTAAGTAACCACAAGGACTGAGGATTAAATAAGTGAGTTGGATAAGTCTGGAAACTCTGATGAGTTTACGTAGTGTACAATTACAATGGGTTATGAACAAATTAATCAAGTACGTCAGTATTTCATGATATGGTGAAAGAGTGAATATGAAATAAAGACATTGGAAGATTATTCAATGTTAATTTTGAAAATGATATATGAACAAGAATTTGTGGTATTAAAGAGTAAATACCCTGGAAGAAAAATGAATTGACCAGTCGACATAGATTGTTAAGGTTCTGAATCTTCGTTGTTAAGTTGTTCGATTATCCGCTCAATTGATATGGATGTAAAAGATCCTGAATACCCTTCTGATTACGTACAACTTCTAAAAACGGTCTGAATAAGATATGATCCTGATAATTCACATTCTGAATAACTGATGATTCCGTCAGTTATTGAACTTTTCCAACAGTGATTCTAAATTCTGACATTCTATCGGTATACTGAAGATCCGAGTTTCTCTACTTGCTAAGATTATCCAGTACCTCCGAATAATAATTGTAAACTCTGGTGTGTTCCCTAATCATATAATTATTTTATCTGATTTTCGACTTGAATTCTGTTCTGATACATGACCTGAATTCTGTTCTGATTTCTAATATGGATTCTGTTCTAATATCTGTTCTGAATTCTGTTTTGATTTATGATATCTCCGTTTAATGACGGAAAAATGTTTTAATTGGGGGGTATTGTTGAAGGAAGAATTTTCGCAGGTTCCTCGGCTTTGTGCTCAGGGCCTTATATGTTGTGTGGGGTTGGGTGTATGGTTCTGGGGAACCTACACATTATGTTGTGTTGGGATGGGGGTATATATATATATATATATATATATATGTTTTAAAAAGATCTGAAAAGTTACATGGTTTTTGGGAATACACTAGAAAACCTATTCTGATCTCCTGAACCTAGACATCTGAAATATTTCCATCTGGAATGAATACTATTTGTTACTACCTGAAATATCCGTAGAATCTCTACTGAGTATAAAGATCTATAAATGTTTGAATCGATAAGGAAAAATATGTTTATTTGTATCTGCACGTTCTTCAGCATCATCTGGTAGTTCTGTATTACTGAGCTTTCCAAAGCTCACTCTATTACTCATATTTTCAGGTTAAAAGAATTGTACCAGAGCATCTATCGACTTCAGTAAGGAAGTTCTTCCGGTGTTGTTGCAGAGTATGGTACATGTGATTAGGGGGCATGTAATTGTATTTTGTTTTATATACGAGTCGTGAAAATCTGTTTTATTTTTAAATAGTGGCAAATGATTTTATAAGTTACACGTTTCAATAAAAGTTTTAAAATTTTCGTTATTTTTAAGGTGGGTCGCTCCAGTGACCCTAATGTGACTTCCCGGATCGGATCGGGCTACCCATATCGGTCTGAGGGGTTACATTTATTGGTATCAGAGCTATTGTTGAGTTAAAATTTTCAAGTTAGACCGGCCGATCGAATGTCAAAATATGTCTGATCAGTACATGCCCCTAGACTGCAATCGTACCTCTCTGAGCTGGAACTCCAAGGCTGAGTCTCTATCTGTAATGAATAAACCGAAGTTTATATCGGTTAAGGCTATACTTGTACAAAAAGGAACATCAGTAACATTTGTCTAAACGCTGTAAAATACCTTATGAGCTATGTGAGAGTTATTTATCTGAGAAATTCTGACCCGACTCCATAAATGAAATTGGGATATGATACTGCTTTATGAGCCTATTCTCATGACAAAGATTGAATTGATTACTCTAGGAAATTTTCGTTCGGATTCTTTTATTGAAATGAGGAAAAGTTATGATAAGAATGTATTCTCAGCTGGTTAAGGATTAGTGGAGGATCCGTACTTTTGTAAAAGCTACTTAAAGATATGAGAGAACTGATGGAAGTTTTTTTTTTGCAATTATGTGATATGAATGAATTTTGAGGACGAAATTCTTTTAAGGAGGGGAGAATTGTAACATCCCAATTTAGGGGCTAAATTTTAAGAAATTATAAAGTGGTGGATTTAATTAGTATTTTGAAAGAAACAGTGGATTAAATTGTAAAATTTCAAAGTTTGCATACCGTTTTAAGAAGTGCAGAAAGTTCAGTGACTAAACTCTTGGTTTACCCAATTTTTATATATGTTGAATTATAAATCTCTTCTCCCCGTGCGCAGATGCATATTTTCCAGTTTTTCCTTCTCCAACTACCCTCCTTCCAACTCCGATCTACTCGTCGTCTGACCTCCGATCGACGAACGGAAACCACCATCGTGTTCGTTGTCAACCGAGGAACAAAACCCTCAAACCTTTCATCGTGAATCGTCTCCGTTCGTCGTTAATTTCAGTCGGAAGTATCGTCGGTAATAATTTAGTTTTAGTTGTTTTTTCATCGATTCACGACGATCGGGTCATCCGTTTAGGACACCTCCCGCACCATCGTGTTCGTTGCATCGTTTCGAGTTTGCCGATGTCATCCTTGGTCTCCGTCGACGGCGGCGCGTGAGGAGGTGAAGCGGTCAAAGTTTCCGATTTATTGAAATTGAGCTCTCCGCCGTTTGAAATTATGAACCGAGCTTTGTAAGTATCTCGAAATCGCATAAAATAATTTTTGGAAATTTTTCCGAGATTTTAGCACTGTTCACGCACCGCCACTACGCGTGGGGAAGAAAAAAATGACTGGTTTGACCGGTTTTGGTGCATAGTTGACCGGTTTGACCGGTCACAACCTGACCGACCCGTTGACCCGACCCGACCCGTTTACCCGACCTGTTAACCCGACCCGACCCGTTGACTTGACCCGTTGACCGTTGACTCGTTGACCGTTGACTGGCGTTGACCACTGTTGACCAAAATTTTGTCTGGCTTTGACCGAGCATTAAACGACCTTTGTTTTTGACCGAGTATACCTATCCTTATATTTTTCGACGTTCCAAATCCGATTCCGCAGTTCGTTTCTCGAAACTCAGACACGAAGGCCTCGAAATTCGTAGTCAAACCCGTTGACTTTGATTTTGACTGAAAATTCCAAATTTCCAAAAAGTCATATTTTATGCTTTTGACGTCCTAAATCCAAATCCGAAGTCCGTTTCACCAAATTCGAACCCGGTAAGCCATCTTTCACTGATTTATCACCCGATTCGATCCGTTTATCGTAATTATGCTCCGTTTCTGATATAATTTATGTTGATATGTATCTGAGGAATTATTGGAAGTTGAATTGAAGATCAAAGGCGTTCGAATGGAATTTTTATGGTCGATCAGTATTGCACGGTATCGAGGTAATACTTTACTACCTCTTTATGCTTTATGGAACATGTTGATATTGGTAAATGCATGAATAAGATAATGTTGGTCACTTTGGTGGAGTTAAATAATTTATACACTCGATATGAATGTGGTAGAAATTCTATAACTGATTACAGATCGAATGACTAATATAAGAGATTGAGGAATTGTTAGATTAAATTACAAGTTTGTGATTGGTGATAAAGAAATCAGCCCTGTATCTGCAACTTATAATTTATTTCATCAAAGGTTAAATGTTAAAGGTACTTGGATGAGAAATTATGAGAATACTCCGGTAGGGTAAAATTATGAAAATACCCTTATGTTATAAAAAGACAAGATTTGAATATGGAAGTTAGGTAAGAGGATTTTACAGAAATATTGATCTGATAAAAATATTGATGTGCATAAGAAATGTTAGTTTTATTTGGAAATTATGGATAACCGATTTTAATCCTAGGAGAGTTTGTGAAGGATATTAGAAGTCTGTTAAGAGAACCGTTTCAAGATCAGAGAGTGTTCAAGAAAGCAATTAATCATAGGATCTCTAAATTATATTATTTTCGTTAAGAGCTAATATTGAACTTATCTGGTTAAGAAATTACGGAAATGCCCTTAAGAGGTTGAATAGTCTGAGATGACTCTGAATGAGAAAATACTTAGAGGATTCGTACTTAACTCGATTAAGTACGGATTTAATTGTTAAGATCCCGACTTAGTGCAGGAAAATTCCTGATATTCCGTTTGTAAAGTCTGAGAAGACACTTGACCTAAAAATATTCGAATAATGAGTAAATACTTGAAGAGTAATTTATCGGGCGTATTCTGCTGTCAGAATTGTTCGAAATGACTGAAGTAAATGATAAGATTGAATTAAATAATAAGATCGGATGGAAGGAAAAGATTGAAATACCGTAGATCTATGAAATGACCAAAATACCCCTGTAATGGAAATGACCCAAGAATATCACCAAGCTCAGAAATGATTGGATATCCTCGAGCTCTGAAATGAATGGAATAAAACTGAATACCAAAATTTACAAAATAACCTTATGGTCTAAACTAAGTAAATGTCTTGGATTAATTAAGGAATCCAAGTAAGCATAGGTATTGGACTACCTTTGAAAGTAATGGAACACAATTTAAGTGAGTAGATTAACCCTAAAGCTATGTCAATACCTGAATGGCATAGATATTACTGGAATTCGTGTTTGTCTTCTTAAGTTTGACTCGATGATAAATTTTGGAAGTATTCAACTTAGTTTAACTCTGGATCGCATTCAGTACTAAGAATTAGACGTTTGTTCGACAAATCAACCACGAAGACCAAATTGAATGGAACGGAAGTGCAGCATGTGTCTAAAAATCAGGAACGCTTGAATCGCTCTGGAAAATCGCGAAGTATCTGGAATGGACTTGAATGCTAAATAAATTAAGTAACCACAAGGACTAGGGATTGAATAAGTGAGTTGGATAAGTCTGGAAACTCTGATGAGTTTACGTAGTGTACAATTACAATGGGTTATGAACAAATTAATCAAGTAAGTCAGTATTTCATGATATGGTGAAAGAGTGAACATGAAATAAAGACATTGGAAAATTTATTCAATGTTAATTTCGAAAATGATATATGAACAAGAACTTGTGGTATTAAGAGGAAATACCCTGGAAGAAAAATGAATTGACCAGTTGACATAGATTGTTAAGGTTCTGAATCTTCGTTGTTAAGTTGTTCGATTATCCGCTCAATTGATATGGATGTAAAAGATCCTGAATACCCTTCTGATTACGTACAACTTCTGAAAACGGTCTGAATAAGATATGATCCTGATAATTCACATTCTGAATAACTGATGATTCTGACAATTATTGAACTTTTCCAACAGTGATTCTATATTCTGACATTCTATCGGTATACTGAAGATCCGTGTTTCTCTACTTGCTAAGATCATCTAGTACTTCCGAATAATAATTGTAAACTCTGGTGTGTTCCCTAATCATATAATTATTTTATCTGATTTTCAACTTGAATTCTGTTCTGATACATGACCTGAATTCTGTTCTGATTTCTGATATGGATTCTGTTCTAATATTTGTTCTGAATTCTGTTTTGATTTCTGATATCTCCGTTTAATGACGGAAAAATGTTTTAATTGGGGGGTATTGTTGAAGGAAGAATTTTCGCAGGTTCCTCGGCTTTATGCTCAGGGCCTTATATGTTGTGTTGGGTTGGGTGTATGGTTCTAGGGAACCTACACATTATGTTGTGGTTGGATGGGGGTATATATATATATATATATATGTTTTAAAAAGATCTGAAAAGTTACATGGTTTTTGGGAATACACTAGAAAACCTATTCTGATCTCTTGAACCTAGACATCCGAAATATTTCCATCTGGAATGAATACTATTTGTTACTACCTGAAATATCCGTAGAATCTCTGCTCAGTATAAAGATCTATAAATGTTTGAATCGATAAGGAAAAATATGTTTATTTGTATCTGCACGTTCTTCAGCATCATCTGGTAGTTCTGTATTACTGAGCTTTCCAAAGCTCACTCTATTACTCACATTTTCAGTTTAAAAGAATTGTACTAGAGCATCTATCGACTTCAGTAAGGAAGTTCTTCCGGTGTTGTTGCAGAGTATGGTACATGTGATTAGGGGGCATGTAATTGTATTTTGTTTTATATACGAGTCATGAAAATCTGTTTTATTTTTAAATAGTGGCAAATGATTTTATAAGTTACACGTTTCGATAAAAGTTTTAAAATTTTCGTTATTTTTACGGTGGGTCGCTCCGGTGACCCTAATGTGACTTCCCGGATCAGATCGGGTTACCCGTATGTCTGAGGGGTTACAATGATAGATTCTATATCTCGTAATTAAACCACTATATTTAGTTTCCCAATGGGTTTTTTGAAACATTCAAAGATATCGTCGGTCTTCCCCATTGTCGGACCTCCAATAAATTTCCCCTTTCTCTTATACCTCAATGAAAAAATCCTTACTCTTTCTAAAATTTTGTAAAATATTTCTTAAATTTAACACTATTTTCCAAAATGACTAAGATTGCGTCAATTACGATCAATACTAATGATATCTCATTAACATAGCGTAACAAAGATATTCTTATCTTGTACATTGAATTTTGAGTTTTAAAATTTTACAAGTAGAGTCAAGAAACAACCTTGGCCTTATTATTTTTTATATTATTTAGTATAAATAATTATTTCTGATGATTATAATTTTACATGTAAAATGTATGAACTCACATATTATTGTAAAAAAAATTAACCATAAATAAATATGATTGATACTTCCATTGTAAACTGTTTGAAAAAAGTAGTAAATATTTCGATGAAATTATGTTGAAAAATCTAATCAAGTAAATAAATATTTGTTATTATTTTCATGATCATTTACTTTGCACATGAAAGTTCTTTTTTTAAATTTATATATATATATACAAGCTTTTTTTTAGTATATAGTTTTAGAACATTAATGTTTAAATTTTTTAGTCGTTAAGCTTTTTAGTAAACATTAAAAGCTGCTTGAATATTACAAGTTAACATACAAAATATATTATTTAAATAAGGCTCATACATGTAATCCGTATATATTTTGTATACGAATTACTTGAGATTATATACCTTCAATAAATACTAACTATTGAGTTTTTGCTCCCATAAGACAAACTTCCATAAAATAGACCTCGTGTTGTTTACTTTCTTCAAACTCAAGGGTTCTTGTATAGTGAGATCATTTGTGTTGTTGAGGATCAGGTCCACCTGGACTTCGCCTCTTCGAAATTAAAGGATTCCCTATGTTTCTTTTTATGCTAGCTTTAATAGCTTCTCTTCCATCTATTTCAAATGCATGACTGTCATGACTTTTATTGTTTATGTCAATTGTTGGTGTAACGGACGATTCTATAGTCAATTCTATTGAATTTTGAGGAACAAAGCTAAAATTATTAAGCGGTGATCGTACTTTCGCTTCATTTTCAATCACTAGACGAGATATTGAAAATGGATGAAGTGAACGCTTTGCAGATATCGAAACCAGGAACATAACATACAGGGAAAACAAAAAGAAAACTTTGAAACTAGCCATTCGAATGTTGAAATAAGATTTAACAATGTCCTTATCATGGGTTGATGGATATATTTATAAACTTGGATATAATAGCGATATTTCTATTTTTTTCTAATCATTCAATGCTTGTTCAAACAAATACAATATGGTTGGATTTTAATGATAACCCTTTTACACAAAATTTTTTAATAGGTTACATTTAACAAAAACTTATGAATTCACATATTTATTTTAAACTCCGATATAAATGATTTTATATTTATATAAATTTATTATATGTTAGGTGGTTGAATTGTTTAGAATATAATATATTTCCATCCATATCATATTATATTAATATTTTCAGTTTGAAATTATTTTATAGATTTTTAATCATGTTAATAGTTCTTATGCAATTTATATAAGATTCTTCATAAAATATTATAATACAAGTTGCATTATTCCGAAATGTATACATAACCTAGTTTAGGAAAGTTTTGAATTTGAACCATACTTCATGCACTATAAGTCTATTAATAAATGACCCTATTTGAATCTTTGTGCGTCCTTGAAAAAGAAGATACATTTGTTCCGCTCCTCTTTCTTTAATAAAAGAAAGTTATAAATTCAACTTTTACTGAACCCATGCTTCGTAATGACATGCTCCTCAACTTTATGAGGGGAATGTCATTAAGTTGTGATATTTTCAAGCTCTATGTATGTTCGAAATTTGTAGAACTGTATACTAGAATTCTTCAAGATGATTCTAACAAATCACTCCCTTTAATATTCAGTATATGTGATCCACTTGGTCCAATCTTTGTTAAGGCTATGATAGATTCTAATCTCGTAATTAAACCACTATATTTAGTTTTCTAATGGCTTTTTCGAAACATTCCAAGATATTGTTGATCTTCCCCATTGTCGGACCTCCAATAAATTTCCTCATTCTCTTATTCCTCAATGAAAAAAACCTTACTCTTTCTAAAATTTTGTAAAATATTTCTTAAATTTTACACTATTTTCCAAAATGACCAAGACCGCGTCAATTACGATCAACACTAATGATATCTCATGAACATAGCGTAACAAAAATATTCTTATCTTGTACATTGAATTTTTAGTTTCAAAATTCTACAAGTAGAGTCAAGAAACAATCTTGGCCTTATTTATTTTTATATTATTTATTATAAATAATTATTTCTGATGATTTTAATTTTACATGTAAAATGTATTAACTCACATATTATTGTAACAAATTTTAACCATACATAAATATGATTGATACTTCCATTGTAAAATGTTTAAAAAAGTACTGAACATTTCGATTAATTTATGTTGAAAAATCTAATCAAGTAAATAAATATTTGTTATTAGTTTCATGATCATTTACATTGCACATGAAAGTTCATTTTTTAAATTTATATATACATATATAAGTTTTTTTATTATATAGTTTTATAACATTAATGTTTAAATTTTTTAGTCGTCAAGGGGAATGTCATTAAGTTGTGATATTTTCATGCTCTATGTATGTTCGAAATGTGGAGAACTACATACTAGAATTCTTCAAGATGATTCTAACAAATCACTCCCTTTAATATTCAGTATATGTGATCCACTTGGTCCAATCATTGTTAAGGCTATGATAGATTATATATCTCGTAATTAAACCACTATATTTAGTTTTCGAATGGCTTTTTCAAAATTTCCAGGAAATCGTCGGTCTTCCCCATTGTCGGACCTCCAATAAATTTCCTCATTCTCTTATACCTCAATGAAAAAACCTTACACTTTCTAAAATTTTGTAAAATATTTCTAAAGTTTTACACTATTTTCCAAATGACCAAGACCGCGTTAATTACGATCAATACTAATGATATCTCATGAACATAGCGTAACAAAGGTATTCTTATCTTGTACAATGAATTTTGAGTTTTAAAATTCTACAAGTAGAGTCAAGAAACAATCTTGCCCTTATTTATTTTTATATTATTTAGTATAAATAATTATTTCTGATGATTTTAATTTTACATTTAAAATGTACGAACTCACATATTATTGTAACAAATTTTAACCATGCATAAATATGATTGATACTTCCATTATAGAATGTTTAAAAAAAGTAGTAAACATTTAGATGAAATTATGTTGAAAAATCTAATCAAGTAAAGAAATATTTGTTATTAGTTTCATGATCATTTACTCTGCACATGAAAGTTTTTTTTTTAATTTATTGTAACCCCCTAGACTCGGCCTATGCGTTTCGACTAAGTCTAGTGGATCACATACATAATTTTTAAAGACATTTTCTGAAACCGATATCCAATCAATGTAAAACCACATTACTCATGACATGAAATTATAATAAATTATAATATTAAAACTCAACTCTTAAATATAAAACCAATCAGTAATAAATTAATTTAAAATATATCTTAAAAATCAAAACCCCGATAAACTGAATAGTTATAGTAAAAGTATCATAATTATAAAATCCAATACTTTAAAATAGATCCATGTCACCAGAATAAAATCAACTTGCAAGTTTAAAATATTACAATCAGATATACTTCAAGAGATATGTTGATCCTCCAAGTGCTCGAACCGAGGTATCTAACCAATAGTATCTGAAAGGGAAAAAACATTTTCGAAAGGTGAGCTAGGCTCAGTGTGTCCCAACATTACCATAAAATCATAATAGGTACATTAAACAAATCACAGTCCAGTAATTCTCACAAATTCGTAAAAGAGTTTAACTTTTGAAAATCATAGTTTAAACCCTTTTCTGGTACACTATCAGTAGTTCCCAAAATTAGTTTCCATATAGCTTACTTTATGCACATAGCAAAAAGAAACCCGACTTAAGGATAGACTATGAAGCTTGTATCCTTAAGCCCAAGTCAATAAGTCCATATAGCTTACCCTAAGCACACAGCAAGGGAAAGCCGACCTAATGAAACATCTTGGGGCCCTCAAGAGTCACATTAGGCCTGTTTATTAGCTTGATCAGAGCTATACAATTATAGTTCAATCCATCCCAAAATCAATATCCATATACCAGTCATCAAAGTCCATAAATCATCAACAATAAATCGGTGTACCAACAATAATAAACCATAGATTTCAATGTACCATATTTCAAAACATATAAAACCATTATGTAGTAAACAGGAACACACCTCGATAATGGGTTCAGATAGTAGATCTACTGATTGCTGGTTTCACCACGCTCTGCTATAGTTTTCAAACGGGTGAATACTGGTATATGTGGTTTAACTATTCTAGAAGAGCTGGGTCGAGCTGTCAAACGATCCGGAGAGTCTCTTGTACCTTCAAACAATAATAATTTATCAACCCCAAATCTTACTTAATTATTCAAAGCTAAAATTCTTAAGTATATAAGCATTTTTCGAGTTTGACTATCATTTTGGGGTATTTCAAGTCTGAATTTGGCCAAACGGATTGCGGAATCGGAATCAGGACGTCGAAAAACATAAAGTATGAATTTTAGAAAATTCAGATTCTTGGTCAAAGTCAAAGTCAACCACTTTGACCGTCAATTTGGAGGCCTTCGAGTTCGAATTTGACGAAACGGACTTTGGAAATGGATTCGGGACGTCGAAAACTATCAGAATAGGTATACTCGAAAAAGATTTACAGTCGTTTAAGGGTCGGTCAAAGCCATTTTACAGTCAATGGTCAACAATCGGGTCGGGTCAGTCGGGTCGGGTCAGGTTAGTCGGGTCGGGTCAGACCGGTCAAAATGGTCAAACTGATCGAAACCGGTCAAACCGATTTCCAGCCCTCCACTCTCCCTGCGGCGGCGCGTGTGGCGCGTGAGGCCTCCTCCAGGGGTCTAAAAATTTTGGAAAATTTTCTAAAAATTATTTTAAGCGATTTCGAGATACTTACAAAGATCGGTTCAAATTTTTGAACGGTGGAGAGCTCGATTTCAACTAGGCTGAATCTTTGACTGCTCCACCTCCTCACGCACCGCCGTCGACGACGAACAAGGTTGACACCGACGGACTCGAAACGACACAATGAACACGATGGTGCAGGAGGTGTCGTAAACGGAGCAACGATCGGCGGTGAATTTAAGATTTTCCCAGCGATAGAGGTAACAAAAACGTCGAGACTTTGACTGTAAATTCCCGACGTTTGGCAGCGTTTCGCTTCAATTAAATTGAAGGATTTGTTCCACGCTCGATGATGAACACAACGGTGGTTTTAAAACGACGATCGGAATTTGGACGGCGTCGGAATCGGAGTTGGAAACTGCGTATGGGAAAGGAAAATTGGGAGCATTTTGGTTCTGAAAATCAGAACCAAATGCACGCTTATAATCAAAGCTGCCGACAGTTTTAGGGTAAATTCAAGGCTTGGTCCTTGGATTTCATTCACTTCTAAAATGGCCTATAAACTCTCATAAATTTTGATTTAGTCGCCAACAATTTACCAATTTTCACAATTAACCTCCAATTTCAATTAAATATTATTTTGTAAATATTCGGGTTGTTACAATTCTCTCCCTCTACAAGAAATTTCGTACTCAAAATTTACCTTATGAGAACAGTTGAGGAAACTGAGCCTCAATTGACTCCAATGTCTCCCAAGTAGCTTCTGAGAGGCCTCGGTTACTCCATTGAACTTTGACCATTGGAATACGCCTATTCCGAAGAACTCGCTCATCTCTTTCTAAGATTTGAATGGGCTCCTCCTCATATGATATATCAGGTCTCAGCTCTACTTCCTCAACCTGAATGATGTGACTTGGATCTGGACGGTATCGCCTTAACATAGACACATGAAAAACATCATGAATACGACTAAGATGGGAAGGCAACTCGAGCTGATAAGCAACAGGTCCAACTTTCATCAAAATATTATACGGCCTAATAAATCACGGACTCAGTTTACCCTTACCTCCAAATCTCAATACTTTCTTCCAGGGTGAAACTTTTAAAAAGACCTGATCTCCAACCTCAAACTATATATCTTTCCTTCTCTGATCTGCAAAAGATTTCTGCCTATCAAATGCCTCTTTCAGACGGTCATGGATCAATTTGACTGTGTCCTCTGTCTCCCGCACTAACTTTGGTCCCAAAGTCTTCCTATCACGCAACGCAGTCTAACAAATCGGGGTGCGACACCTACGCCCATAGAGTGCTTCATAGGGTGCATATGAATGCTGGTCTGGTAACTGTTATTATAAGCGAATTCAGCCAAAGGCAAAAAGTTCTCCCAGCTACCATGAAAATCGATTACACAACCCCGTAACATATCCTCCAGAATCTGAATTACTCTCTCAGATTGACCATCGTTTGTGGGTGGAAGGAGGTACTATAATCCAATCTCGTACCCAAAGCCGTATGTAGCGCCATCCAAAATCTCGAAGTAAATCTCGGATCTCGATCTGAAATGATAGATAACGGAACACCATGCAATCTAACAATCTCTGAAATATACAACCTCACCAACTTGTCCAACGTATAATTTACCCGTACAGGAATGAAGTGAGCTGACTTTGTAAGTCTATCAACAATCACCCAAATTGAGTCCTTTTTCAAAGGAGTCATAGGTAAACCAGTAACAAAATCCATAGTAATACGCTCCCATTTCCATTCAGGAATCTTGATAGGTTGTAACAAACCTGATGGATGTTGATATTCCGCCTTAACTTGCTGACAAGTCAAATACCTCGCCACAAAATTCGAGATGTCCTTCTTCATGCTGACCAAATGATACCTCTCTCTCAAATTCCGATACATCTTATCTCCACCGGGGTGCATAGCATATGGACTACTTTGAGCCTCCGTGAGGATAGTCTGCCTCAACTCAGCATCATCCGGCACACAATACCGACCTTTGAAGCATAAAACTTCATCCTGATCAATGGCGTAATCTGAGCTTGTCCCTTGCTCTACTAGCTCAAAGATGGAAAGCAAGGAGCTATCAAGGGGCTGCTTAGCTTTGATCTCATCAATCAAGGTCGGCTTAACTTGTAATTCTGCTAACAGAGTGCCATCGTCGTATAAATTCATCCTGGCCATTAAAGATCTCAACTCTGTTACCGTCTTTCGACTCAAAGCATCCGCTACAATATTAGCTTTACCAGGGTGATAATCAATCACGCAATCATAATCCTTTAGAAGCTCTAGCCAGCGTTGCTGTCTCAAATTAAGCTCCTTCTGGGTCAGAAGATACTTTAAACTCTTATGATCCATGAAAATTTAACACTTCTCTCCATAAAGATAGTGTCTCCAAATCTTCAAGGCAAAAATCACTGCTGCTAACTCCAAATCATGAGTAGGATAATTACACTCATGCGGTCGTAGCTGACGGGATGCATAAGCCATCACCTTACCTTCCTGCATTAGAACACAGCCGAGTCCTGAGTGTGACGCATCACTATACACTGTAAAATCCTTCCCGGACTCTGGTTGAATCAACACTGGTGCTTGAGTCAATACTGTATTTAATTTCTCAAAGCTCTCCTGTTGTGCCTCACCCCAGTCAAACGACACATTCTTCCTTAACAAATTTGTCAAAGGAGAAGCAATGATCGAGAAGCCCTCAACAAAACGTCGATAATAACCAACCAATCCCAAAAAACTACGGATTTCAGAGATATTCTTGGGTCGTTTCCAATTCACAATAGCCTCGATCTTGCTTGGATCGACCTGAATACCTCGCGCAGAAATAATATGCCCCAGAAACGACACTTCTTGAAGCCAAAATTCACACTTGCTTAGTTTGGCATATAGACGATTCTCTCTCAAAGTCCGCAGAATGATTTTCAAATGCTCGTCATGCTCTACCTCAGTACGAGAATAGATTAGAATATCATCAATAAAGACCACCACAAATTGATCCAAATATGGTCGGAACACCCGATTCATCAAATCCATGAAAGCTGCAGGAGCATTCATCAAACCAAAAGGCATCACTAAGAATTCAAAATGACCATATCTAGTGCGAATGGTCGTCATGGCAACATCAAATCCTTTAACTTTCAATTGATAATAACCCGAACGAAGATTAATCTTAGAGAATACAGTAGCTCCTCGCAACTGATCAAATAAGTCATCAATCCTGGGTAGTGGTATTTATTCTTGACCGTCATCTGATTCAACTTCCGATAGTCAATACATAATCTTAGCGACGCATCCTTCTTTTTCACGAACAGAACTGGAGCTCCCCATGGTGAAGTACTATGCCGAATAAATCCTCGATCGAATAATTCTTGCAATTGGACCTTCAACTCCTTAAGTTCTTTTGGAGCCATGCGATAAGGTTCCATAGAAATAGGTGCAGATTCTGGATAAGTCTCTATCTCGAACTCTACCTCTCTATCAGGAGGTAAACCAGGCAACTCCTCTGGAAAGACATCAGGAAACTCGCTAACTGTACGGATCTCTTCGATCGTGGACAATGAACCTTTAGTGTTCAAAATACAAGCAATGAAAGTCTCATACCCCTTCCGGGTCATACGATCAATTTCCATAGCTGAAACTATATTGGAGAGATAGCCACGCCGTTCACCAATTAATACAACGGTCCGACCATTTGAAGTCTTTAGAGTAGCCCGCTTGTATTCGCAATCCAGATTTACCTTGTGTTTATTCAACCAATCCATCCCAAGAATTAGATCGAACTCCTCTAAAGGAAGTTCCATAAGATCAGCGAGAAAAATTTCTCCCTGAACCTCGAGAGGACAACGCCGAAATACTTTATTCACTAATACCACTTGTCCTACTGGACTCGTAACTGTAACAGTATTTTTAGTGTTCTTGATCGAAATCTGAAGGTTTCGAGATACCGAGCTTGATACATAGGAGTGAGTGGAGCCATTGTCCAGTAATGCAAAGTATGGGATAAAATAAATAGTAAATGTACCTGCTATAACCTCAGGCTCATCTCTGTCATCCTGACGTCTAGTGGCATAAACCAAAGCTGGTTGTCTAGCCTCAGAAACTTTTGGCCCTCTATTTTACTGAGGTCGGGCTCTACTGTCAGTCCTGGACGCTGAACCACGAGCCTTTACTTGGCTACGATCTCTAATTGGATTCTGTACTATAGTCTGAGAACGTACAGGAGTCTGAGTAGCGGTCTGCTCAAACGAAGTTAGCTGAGGACAATCCCTTCGAAAATGACCACTAGATCAACACTGATAGCAAAGACCCATCTTCTTACGACACTCTCCTATGTGTCGTTTACCACAAAACTCACAAAGGAACCCATGATAATACGACGAGGAACCACCTCGACTGTCAACGAACAGTGAGGATGCAGCAGGCCTGAAACGTGTATTGCTTCTCTGAGGGACTGAACTACGAGTCCTTTTCCCAGACTATGCTGATGACTCCATCAGGCCTGAAAATTTCTTAGATCGTTTCTGTTCAACACGCTCTCTACCAGAAGCTAAAACCTCCACCTCTTTAGCATCTTTGGCTCTGCCCACCAGCACATCAAATATCTCATCCTGATGGGTTACAACTTGCCTACGCAGCTCGTATCTGAGTCCAAGGGCAAATTTATGACATCGATCTCTCTCAGTAGGTACCATACTGAATCCATACTTCAGCAACTTCAAGAACTCGATCTCATACTGAGAAACAGTCATGTCTCCCTGAACTAGGTCTTGAAACTGGTGACGTCTCTGAGCTAAGTAGCGCTCTCCCAGAAAACGACTCCGAAAGCGATCCTTTAAGAAATTCTAGGTCAAACGATCGGCAGGAACACTACTGGTCACTGACTCCCACCAAGTGTAGGCATTGCCATCTAACATCGCCACAGCACCCTGATATCTCTTAGTTGAGTCTAAACCCAACTGATCCATGTTTCTCTCTGTATCCTGGAGCCAATCCTTAGCTTCACTAGGAGCTCCACCAAACTGTCCCCCAAAAGTTCTAACTCCATTGGCAATCAAAGTCTGTGAAATAGGAACCTCTGATACAACACCAGTAGCTCTGACTGCTCCCTGTATCAACTGCAGAAATTGTCTACCAAAATTCTCATCCAAAGCAACTCCGGTAGACTCTGACTCAATATCGGTCGCTCCTATGATCGGTGTAGTCATGCCAATACCAGCGGCAGGAGGCAGATTCGTTGGGGTCGTAGGAGCAGGATCACCTATCGGAGGTGGGGGATCTACCTGTATCTCATCAATCGATCTGCAAATCTAGCCACTCGACCTCGTCCACGGCTAGTTCGACGACCACGTCTAGCACTCATTTTGATAGATCTCAAGTTTACTATAGAAGATAAAACTTAGGGTTAGATAAGTACTTGGAGTCTCGAACACAATTTAAAAATCTTAATAATTTTGTGACATGGCCTTTGTAACTTGTTTTGTAAAATATTTCAAAACCGTATTTTCAATATGGACTCATACACGGTATGAGGGTTAAAAACCAAAGTCTCTGATACCAATAAATGTAACCCCCTAGACCCGGCCTATGCGTTTCGACTAAGTCTAGTGGATCACATACATGATTTTTAAAGATATTTTCTGAAACCGATATCCAATCAATGTAAAACCACATTATTCATGACATGAAATTATAATAAAGTATAATATTAAAACTCAACTCTTAAATATAAAACTAATCAGTAATAAATTAATTTAAAACATATCTTAAAAATCAAAACCCTGAAAAACTGAATAGTTATAGCAAAAGTATCATAATTATAAAATCCAATACTTTAAAATAGATCCATGTCACCAGAATAAAGTCAACTTGCAAGTTTAAAATATTACAATCAGATATACTTCAAGAGATATGTTGATCCTCCAAGTGCTCGAACCGAAGTATCTAACCAACAGTATCTGAAAGGGGAAAAACATTTTCGAAATGTGAGCTAGGCTCAGTGTGTCCCAACATTACCATAAAATCATAATAGGTACATTAAACAAATCATAGTCCAGTAAATCTCACAAATTCGTAAAAGAGTTTAACTTTTGAAAATCATAGTTCAAACCCTTTTCTGGTACACTATCAGTAGTTCCCAAAATTATTTTCCATATAGCTTACTTTATGCACATAGCGAAAAGAAAGTCGACTTAAGGATAGGCTATGAAGCTTGTATCCTTAAGCCCAAGTCAATAAGTCCATATAGCTTACCCTAAGCACATAGAAAGGGAAAGTCGACCTAATGAAACATCTTGGGGCCCTCAAGAGTCACATTAGGCCCGTTTATTAGCTTGATCAGAGCTATACAATTATAGTTCAATCCATCCCAAAATCAATATCCATATACCAGTCATCAAAGTCCATAAAATCATCAACAATAAATCGGTGTACCAACAATAATAAACCATAGATTTCAATGTACCATATTTCAAAACATATAAAACCATTATGTAGTAAACATGAACACACCTCGATAATGGGTTCAGATAGTAGATCTACTGATTGCTGGTTTCACCACGCTCTGCTACAGTTTATGAACGGGTGAATACTGGTATACGTGGTTTAACTATTCTAGAAGAGCTGGGTCGAGCTGTCGAACGATCCAGAGAGTCTCTTGTACCTTCAAACAATAATAATTTATCAACCCCAAATCTTACTTAATTATTCAAAGCTAAAATTCTTAAGTATATAAGCATTTTTTGGGTTTGACTATCATTTTGTGGTATTTCAAGTCTGAATTTGGCCAAACGGATTGCAGAATCGGAATCAGGACGTCGAAAAACATAAAGTATAAATTTTAGAAAATTTAGATTCTTGGTCAAAGTTAAAGTCAACCACTTTGACCGTCAATTTGGAGGCCTTCGGGTTCGAATTTGACAAAACGGACTTCGGAAACGGATTCGGGACGTCGAAAACTATCAGAATAGGTATACTCGGAAAAAGATTTACAGTCGTTTAAGGGTCGGTCAAAGCTATTTTAAGTTTTGGTCAAAGGAAGTCAACGGTCACTGTCAACGGTCAACGGTCGGGTCGGGTCAGACCGGTCAAACCAGTTCAGACCGGTCAAACCGGTTCGAACCGGTCGAAACCGGTCAAACCAGTCAGAACCGATTGAAAACCGGTTAAACCGGTTTCCAACCCTCCACTCTCTCTGCGGCGGCGCGTATGGCGCGTGAGGCCTCCTCCGGGGGTCTAAAAATTCCGGAAAATTTTCTAAAAATAATTTTAAGCGATTTCGAGATACTTACAAAGATCGGTTCAAATTTTTGAACAGCGGAGAGCTCGATTTCAACTCGGCCAAATCTTTGACTGCTTCACCTCCTCAGGCGCCACTGTCGATGGCGAACAAGGTTGACACCGACTGACTCGAAACGACTCAAGGAACACGATGGTGAAGGAGGTGTCGTAAACGGAGCAACGATCGGTGGTGAATTTATGATTTTCCCGACGATAGAGCTAACAAAAACGTCGAGACTTTGACTGTAAATTCTTGACGTTTGACAGCGTTTCGCTTAAATTGAATTGAAGGATTTGTTCCACGCTCGATGATGAACACAACGGTGGTTTTAAAACGACGATCGGAATTTGGACGTTGTCGGAATCGGAGTTGGAAACTGCGTATGGGAAAGGAAAATTGGGAGCATTTTGGTTCTAAAAATTAGAACCAAATGCACGCTTATAATCAAAGCTGCCGACAGTTTTAGGGTGAATTCAAGGCTTGGTCCTTGGATTTCCTTCACTTCTAAAATGGCCTATAAACTTTCATAAATTTTGATTTAGTCACCAACAATTTACCAATTTTTATAATTAACCTCAAATTTCAATTAAATATTATTTTGTAAATATTCGGGTTGTTACATTTATACATACATATACAAGTTTTTTTTATTATATATTTTTAGAACATTCATGTTTAAATGTTTTAGTCGTTAAGGTTTTTAGTAAACATTAAAAGCTTCTTGAATATTACAAGTTAACTTACAAAATATATTATTTAAATAGGGCTCATACATGTAATACAAATATATTTTGTATACGAAATACTTGAGAATGTATATACCTTCAACGTATAATACATACTAACTATGGAGTTTTTAGCTCCCATAAGATAAAAATCAATAACATAGACCTCGTGTTGTTTACTTTCTTCATACTCAAGGGTTCTTGTATAATGTGAGATCATTTGTGATGTTGTGGATCAGGTCAACCTGGACTTTACCTCTTCGATACCAAAGGATTCCCTATATTTCTTTTTATGCTAGTTTTAACAGCTTCACTTCCACCCATTCCGAATAACCTTCTGTCTTGACTTTTATTATTTATGTCAATTGTTGGTGTAACAGACGATTCTATAGTCTATCCTATTGAATTTTGAGGAACAAAGCTAAAATTTTTAAACGGAGATCGTACAGTAACTTCATTTTCAATTACTTAACGAGATATTGAAAATGGATGAAGTGAACGTACTGCATATATCGAAACCACATACATAACATATAGGGGAAAAAAAGAAAACTTTGAAAGTGGCCATTCGAATGTTGAAATAAGATTTGACAATGTCCTTATCATTGGTTGATGGATATATTTATAAACTTGGATATCATAGCGATATCTCCATTTTTTCTAATCATTCAAAGTTTGTTCAAACAAATATAATACGGTTGGATTTTAATTATAACCCTTTTACATCAAAAAATTTTAATCGGTTACATTTAACAAAAACTTACGAATTCACATATTTATTTTAAAATACGATATAAATGATTTTATATTTATATAAATTTATTATATGTTAGGTGGTTGAATTGTTTAGAATAAAATATATTTCCATCCATATCATATTATATTAATGTTTCCAGTTTGACATTATTTTATAGATTTTTAATGATGTCAATAGTTCTTATGCTATTTATATAAGATTCTTCGTAAAATATTATAAAACAAGTTTAATTTTTCTGAAATGTAAACATAACCAAGTTTAGGAATGTTTTGAATTTGAACCATACATCATGCACTATAAGTCTATTAATATATTACCCTATTTGAATCTTTTTGCATCCTTGAAAAAAAAGATACATGTAACACCCCAATTTAGGGGCTAAATTTTAGAATTATAAATTGATGATTTTACCCGATCCCGACGCCGTCCGACCTCTGATCGTCGATTTAAAACCACTATCGTGTTCGTCATCGAGCAATGAACAAACCCCTTAAATTAATTGAAGTGAAGCACTGCCATACGCCGGGAATTTCAAGTCAAAGTCTCGACATTTTTTTAGCACCATCGCCGAGGAAATCTTAAATTCATCGCCGATCATTGCTCCCTTTTCGACACCTCCCGCACCATCGTGTTCCTTGTGCCGTTTTGAGTCCGCCGGTGTCATCCTTGGTCTCTGTAGACGGTGGCACGTGAGGAGGTGAGACGGTAAAAGTTTCCGATTTGTTGAAATCGAGCTCTCCGCCGTTCAAAAATGTGAACCAAGCTTTGTAAGTGTCTTAAAATGTCATAAAATAATTTTTAGAAATTTTTGTGTGATTTTTAGGACTGCGGAAGCCACTGTATGTGCCCCCACGCGCCACCCCTGAGAGTGGGCTTCGTCTGGCAGCTTGGTGAACCAGTTGAACTGACCGAGCCAACCGACCGAGCCGACCGAGCCGACCGACTGAGCCGACCGACCGACTGAGCCGACCGACCGACTGAGCCCACCGAGCCGATCGATCGAGCCGACCGAGCCGATCGATCGAGCCGACCGAGCTGATCGACCGAGCTGGCCGAGCTGACCGACCGAGCCGTTCGAGCTGCTTGGACTGGACCGCCTGGATCGGACCGAACAGCTTGGACCAGACCGAACCGCCTGGACCAAACCGTTGACCGTTGACTATGTTGACCAGAACATTGACTGGCTTTGACCGGGCATTAAACGACCTTTAACTTTGACCGAGTATACCTATCCTGACATTTTTCGACGCTCCAAATCCGATTCCACTGTCAGTTTTTCATAATTCAAACCTGAAGACCTCGAAATTGCTGGTCAAACCCTTTGACTTTGATTTTGACCGAAAATTCCAAATTTCAAAAAGTCATATTTTATGCTTTCGACATCTTGAATCCGAATCCGAAGTCCGTTTTGTCAAATTAGAACCCGGTAAGCTGTTTTTCACTAATTTATCACCCGATTCGATCCGTTTATTGTAGTTAAGCTCCGTTTTTAATAAAATTTATGTTAATATATATTTGAGGAATTATTGGAAGTTGAATTGAAGATCAAAGGCGTTCGAATGGAATTTTTATGGTCGATCAGTATTGCACAGAAATTGAGGTAATACTTTACTACCTCCTGATGCTTTATGGAACATGTTGATATTGATAAATGCATGAATAAGATAATGTTTGTCACTTTTATGGAGTTGAATAATTTATACACTCGATATGAATATGGTAGAAATTCTGTAACTGAATATGGATCGAATGACTAATATAAGAGATTGAGAAATTGTTAGAATTAAATTACAAGTTTGTGATTGGTGATAAAGAAATCAACTCTGGATTTGTAACTTATAATTTATATCATCAAAGGTTAAATGTTAAAGGTACTTGGATGAGAAATTATGAGAATACTTCGGTAGGATAAAATTACGAAAATACCCTTATACTGTAAGATGTCAAGAATTGTCCCTAGAAGTTGGTTAATAACTCTGAAAAGACATATTGATTCGGTAAAATTTCATATGTGCATAAGAAATGCTAGTTTTGCTTAGGAAATACGGATAACCGATTTTTAAACCCAAGAGGGTTTGTATAAGATACTAAAGTCTGTTAAGGAATCATTTCGAGATCAAATAATGTTCGGGAAAGCAATTAACCATTGGATCTCTAAAGTATAATTATTTTCGTTAAGAGTTAATACTGAAATTATCTGATTAAGAAATTACGAAAATGCTCTTGAGAGGTAAAAATAGTCGAAGTTGACTCTGATTGAGGAAGTAACATGAGAATTTGTTTTTAAACCGATAAATTACTGATTTGATTGTTGAGATCCTATTTTTGTATGGAAAATTATGATAATCCATTAGTAACATCTGAGAAGGCATTTAACTTGGAAATCTCCGACTTGAGTAAGTACGTGAAGAATAATAATTTATCGATGGTGATATTTTGTCAGAATAGTTCAAAGGGACTGACATAAACGATAAGTTTGAATTAAATAATAAGACCGAACGGAAGGAAATGATTGAAATATTCTAGATTTGTAAAATGACCAAAATACCCCTAGAATGGAAATGACTCAAGAATGTCACCAAGTTCAGGAATGAATGGATATACTCAAGCTTTGAAATGAATAGAAAAACGTTGAACACCAAAATGCCCTTATAACCTAGAATACGTAAATGTCTTGGATTAATTCAGAAATCCAAATAAACATGGATGTTGTGCTACCAGTAAAAGTTATAAAACGTAACTTAAGTGATCAACCAACGTTAGTGCTATATCATTACCTGAATGATATAAGTACCACTTGAATGTTTGTTCATCTTCTCAAATTTGGATCGATGATAATTCTGGAAGTACTTGGCTCAGCTCAACTCTAGAGTGCATACAGTACTAATAAGTGGGTATTCGTGAGTCAAATCAACCACAGATACCAGAATGACTTTATTATATGAATAAATTGAACTGAAATGAAGTACAACGTGTATTTGAAATTCAGAAATGTCTGAATTATTCTGGAAAACTTTAAAGTAATCGGGATAGACTTGCTTACTAAACGAATTAAGTAACATCAATGTCTGAGGATTAAATAGGTGATTGGATGAGTTTGGAAACACTGTTGAACTTACATGATGAATTGTCCTTATGGGTTATGAGCCATGGATCAAGTACGTCAGTATTTCCTGATATTGTTGAAACGTGGAAATGAAATAAAGATCGTTGGAAGATTTATTCAGTGATGATTATGGGGATGATCTATGGATCTGCATTATGGTATTAAAAAGTGAATACACTGGAAGGATAATGAATTGACTTGTTGACATGCATCAGTTTGGTAGTTCTGTAACTCGATTTGTTTGATAATATGATCTATAGTCGTAAATTGTAAATGACTTAAATCTTCGATTCTATATTTCATCTAAAATCACTTCGGTCATGTTTGAAAAAGCAAGTAACGCAGAAGGAAAAGATTCTGAATAGCTCATTTGGTTCAATTGGGTTGAAATCCTATGAATTCAAAGTATATTCCTGAATACCTCTGATTGTTTGGGTAATGGAATCACTCGCAGTAAATCTGAATTTAGAATTATTATGTATAAAGGTTCCTGAACGTTTTCCTAATGCACATGAAAATATAGTGGGATTCTAAAGTATCAACCTTAAATGTCTGGCTAGATCAATTAGTAATCGATTCTCCTCAATAGGACCTTGTTCCTGGAATTCGATCAAATTTCATAAGTTTCATTTTATCCATAATGATAACTACAATGGCCTCTGAAAATACTTGGATTCTCTAGTGTGTTCCCTATTTATTACTGAATTGTTTTATTTGTTTTAAAATGTGGTACACTGAATTCTATTGCTCTTGTTTTATTGATGCACCAATTTTTTGTGATGTTTTATGGATTAAGACGACTATCTGATTTTTGGTTTGAACTGGTATTTGATTACCATGTATATGGATTTATGGAATTTATTTCACGGTGCAATTGTATTTTTGATACGGATTTATAAAGTACAGCTCTGATCAAGCTGGAAAACTTTGACGGACCTAATGTGACTCTTGGGTAGGCTCACGGGCCGTAAGATGTTCCATTAGGTTGGCTCCCTTTTCGCTGTGTGCTTAGGGTAAGCCCTATGGACTTACGGACTTAAGGATACAGGCCCCAAAGCCTATCCTTAGGTTGGCTTCCTTTTCGCTGTGTGCTTAAGGTAAGCCCTATGGACGCAGTTCTAGGAACTGCATATGGTGTACAAGAGAATGGTTTAAACTACATGTTTCAAAAGTTAAAAATCATTATGATTTTATGAGATTTACTGAACTATCATTTGATAAGTGTGCCTATTATGATTTTATTATACTGTTGGAACACACTAGACATCCTATTCGATCTCCTGAAAATGTCATACTTTGAAAGGTTTCTTATGAACTGAGGTTAATGGCTTCCACTCGATGAACTTCTAATGGAACCCCAAATTATTCCGCCCACTAGTATACGTATGATTCAATAAGGAAATTATGGTTTTGCAATTATCTGCATGTCATGTAGCATCATCTGGTTGTTTTGTATTACTGAGCTTTTTGAAGCTCACTCTATTACTCATCATTGCAGGTTAAAAGAATTGTACCAGTATCACTATCGACTTCAGTAAGGGAGTTATTACGGCGTTGTTGTAGAGTATGGTACAAGTATTTATGGGGCATGTAATTGTATTTTGATTTATATACGAGTCTGGAAATCTGTTTTATTTCTACATACTGATAAATCATTTTATAAGTTACATATTTTAACAAAAGTTTTAAATTTTCTGCCATTATTACAGTGGGTCGCTCCGGTAGCCCTAATGTGACACGCCAGATCGGATCGGGCTATCTGCATCGGTCTGAGGGGGTTACAATACATTTGTTCCGCTCCTCTTTCTTTAATATAATAAAGTTATAAATTCAACTTTTAGTGAACCCATGCTTGCTAATGACATGCTCCCCAACTTTACAAGGGGAATGTGATTAAATTGTGATATTTTCATGCTCAATGTATGTCTGGAACGTGGAGAACTATATACTACAATTCTTCAAGATGATTCTAACAAATCACTTCCTTTAAAATTCAGTATATGCGATCCACATGGTCCAATCATTGTTAAGGCTATGATAGATTCTATATCTCGTAATTAAACCACTATATTTATTTTTCCAATGGCTTTTTCGAAAAATTCCAAGAAATTATCGGTCTTCCCCATTGTTGGACCTCCAATAAATTTCCTCATTCTCTTATACCTCAATGAAAAAAACCTTACTCTTTCTAAAATTTTGTAAAATATTTTTAAATTTTACACTATTTTCCAAAATGACCAAGACCACGTCAATTACGATCAACACTAATTATATCTCATGAACATAGCGTAACAAAGATATTCTTATCTTGTACATTTAATTTTGAGTTTTAAAATTCTACAAGTAGAGTCAAGAAACAACCTTGGCCTTATTATTTTTTATATTATTTAGTATAAATAATTATTTCTTATGATTTTAATTTTACATGTAAAATGTATGAACTCACATATTATTGTAACAAATTTTAACCATGCATAAATATGCTTGATACTTCCATTGTAAAATATTTGAAAAAAGTAGTAAACATTTCGATGAAATTATGTTGAAAAATCTAATCAAGTAAATAAATATTTGTTATTAGTTTCATGATCATTTATTTTGCACATGAAAGTTCTTTTTTTAAATTTATATATACATATACAAGTTTTTTTTATTATATAGTTTTAGAACATTAATGTTTAAATTTTTTAGTCGTTAAGGTTTTTAGTAAACATTAAAAGCTTCTTGAATATTACAAGTTAACGTACAAAATATAATATTTAAATAGGTCTCATACATGTAATCCGTATATATTTTGTATACGAATTACTTGAGAATATATACCTTCAATGTCTAATAAATACTAACTATTGAGTTTTAGCATCCGTAAGACAAACTTCCATAAAATAGACCTCGTGTTGTTTACTTTCTTCAAACTCAAGGGTTCTTGTATAATGTGAGATCATTTGTGATGTTGAGGATCAGGTCCACCTGGACTTCGCCTCTTCGAAACCAAAGGATTCCCTATGTTTCTTTTTATGATAGCTTTAATAGCTTCTCTTCCATCTATTTCAAATGCATGATTGTCATGACATTTATTATTTATGTCAAATGTTGGTGTAACAGACGATTCTATAGTCAATTCTATTGAATTTTGAGGAACAAAGCTAAAATTATTAAGCGGTGATCGTACTTTCGCTTCATTTTCAATCACTTGACGAGATATTGAAAATGGATGAAATGAATGTTTTACAAATATCGAAACCAGGAACATAACATATAGGGAAAACAAAAAGAAAACTTTGAATCTAGCCATTCGAATGTTGAAAAAAGATTTGACAATGTCCTTATCATGGGTTGATGGATATATTTATAAACTTGGATATCATAGCGATATTTCTATTTTTTCTAATCATTCAATTCTTGTTCAAACAAATACAATATCGTTAGATTTTAATGATAACCCTTTTACACCGAAAAATTTTAATCCGTTACATTTAACAAAAACATAAGAATTCACATATTTATTTTAAACTCCGATATAAATGATTTTATATTTATATAATTTTATTATATGTTAGGTGGTTGAATTGTTTAGAATACAATATATTTCCATCCATATCATATTATATTAATGTTTTCGGTTTGACATTATTTTATAGATTTTTAATCATGTCAATAGTTCCTAGCTATTTATATAAGATTCTTCGTAAAATATTATAATACAAGTTGAATTATAACGAAATGTAAACATAACCAAGTTTAGGAAAGTTTTGAATTTGAACCATACATCATGCACTATAAGTCTATTAATATATGACCCTATTTGAATCTTTTTGCGTCCTTGAAAAAGAAGATACATTTGTTCCGCTCCTCTTTCTTTAATATAAGAAAGTTATAAATTCAACTTTTAGTGAACCCATGCTTGGTAATGACATGCTCCTCAACTTTACGAGGGGAATGCCATTAAGTTAAGTTGTGATATTTTCATGCTCTATGTATGTTCGAAATGTGTAGAACTACATACTAGAATTCTTCAAGAAGATTCTAACAAATCACTCCCATTAATATTCAGTATATGTGATCCACTTGGTCCAATAATTGTTAAGGCTATGATAGATTCTATATCTCGTAATTAAACCACTATATTTAGTTTTTCAATGGCTTTTTCGAAACATTCCAAGATATCGTCAGTCTTCCCAATTGTCGGACCTCCAATAAATTTCCTCATTCTCTTATACCTCAATGAAAAAAACCTTACTCTTTCTAAAATTTTGTAAAATATTTTTAAATTTTACACTATTTTCCAAAATGACCAAGACCACGTCAATTACGATCAACACTAATTATATCTCATGAACATAGCGTAACAAAGATATTCTTATCTTGTACATTTAATTTTGAGTTTTAAAATTCTACAAGTAGAGTCAAGAAACAACCTTGGCCTTATTATTTTTTATATTATTTAGTATAAATAATTATTTCTTATGATTTTAATTTTACATGTAAAATGTATGAACTCACATATTATTGTAACAAATTTTAACCATGCATAAATATGCTTGATACTTCCATTGTAAAATATTTGAAAAAAGTAGTAAACATTTCGATGAAATTATGTTGAAAAATCTAATCAAGTAAATAAATATTTGTTATTAGTTTCATGATCATTTATTTTGCACATGAAAGTTCTTTTTTTAAATTTATATATACATATACAAGTTTTTTTTATTATATAGTTTTAGAACATTAATGTTTAAATTTTTTAGTCGTTAAGGTTTTTTAGTAAACATTAAAAGCTTCTTGAATATTACAAGTTAACGTACAAAATATAATATTTAAATAGGGCTCATACATGTAATCCGTATATATTTTGTATACGAATTACTTGAGAATATATACCTTCAATGTCTAATAAATACTAACTATTGAGTTTTAGCATCCGTAAGACAAACTTCCATAAAATAGACCTCGTGTTGTTTACTTTCTTCAAACTCAATGGTTATTGTATAATGTGAGATCATTTGTGATGTTGAGGATCAGGTCCACCTGGACTTCGCCTCTTCGAAACCAAAGGATTCCCTATGTTTCTTTTTATGATAGCTTTAATAGCTTCTCTTCCATCTATTTCAAATGCATGACTGTCATGACTTTTATTATTTATGTCAATTGTTGGTGTAACAGATGATTCTATAGTCAATTCTATTGAATTTTGAGGAACAAAGCTAAAATTATTAAGCGGTGATCGAACTTTCGCTTCATTTTCAATCACTTGACGAGATATTGAAAATGGATGAAGTGAATGTTTTGCAGATATCGAAACCAGGAACATGACATATAGGGAAAACAAAAAGAAAACTTTGAAACTAGCCATTCGAATGTTGAAAAAAGATTTGACAATGTCCTTATCATGGGTTGATGGATATATTTATAAACTTGGATATCATAGCGATATTTCTATTTTTTTCTAATCATTCAATGCTTGTTCAAACAAATACAATATGGTTAGATTTTAATGATAACCCTTTTACATCGAAAAATTTTAATCGGTTACATTTAACAAAAAATTAAGAATTCACATATTTATTTTAAACTCCGACATAAATGATTTTATATTTATATAAATTTATTATATATTAGTTGGTTGAATTGTTTAGAGTACAATATATTTCCATCCATATCATATTATATTAATGTTTTCGGTTTGACATTATTTTATATATTTTTAATCATGTTAATAGTTCTTATGCAATTTATATAAGATTCTTCATAAATATTATAATACACGTTGCATTATTCCGAAATGTATACTTACCTAGTTTAGGAAAGTTTTGAATTTGAACCATACTTCATGCATTCTAAGTTTATTAATAAATCACCTTATTTGAATCTTTATGCATCCTTGAAAAAGAAGATACATTTGTTCCGCTCCTGTTTCTTTAATATAAGAAAGTTATAAATTCAACTTTTAGTGAACCCATGCTTGGTAATGACATGCTCCTCAACTTTACGAGGGGAATGTCATTAAGTTGTGATATTTTCGTGCTCTTTGTATGTTCGAAATGTGGAGAACTACATACTAGAATTCTTCAAGATGATTCTATCAAATCCACTTGGTCCAATCATTGTTAAGGCTATGATAGATTCTATATCTCGTAATTAAACCACTATATTTAGTTTTCCAATGGCTTTTTCGAAACATTCCAAGATATCGTCGGTCTTCCCATTGTCGGACCTCCAATAAATTTCCTCATTCTCTTATACCTCAATGAAAAAAACCTTACTCTTTCTAAAATTTTGTAAAATATTTCTTAAATTTTAAACTATTTTCCAAAATGACCAAGACTGCTTCAATTACGATCAACACTAATGATATCTCATGAACATAGCGTAACAAAGATATTCTTATCTTGTATATTGAATTTTAAGTTTTAAAATTCTACAAGTAGAGTCAAGAAACAATCTTGGCCTTATTTATTTTATATATTATTTAGTATAAATAATTATTTCTTATGATTTTAATTTTACATGTAAAATGTATGAACTCACATATTATTGTAACAAATTTTAACCCTAATTAAATATGTTTGATACTTCCATTGTAAAATGTTTGAAAAAGTAGTAAACATTTCGATGAAATTATGTTGAAAAATCTAATCAAGTAAATAAATATTTGTTATTTGTTTCATGGTCATTTACTTTGCACATGAAAGTTCTTTTTTTAAATTTATATATACATATACAATTATTTTTTATTATATAGTTTTAGAACATTAATGTTTAAATTTTTTAGTCGTTAAGATTTTTAGTAAACATTAAAAACTGCTTGAATATTACAAGTTAACGTACAAAATATATTATTTAAATAGGGCTCATACATGTAATCCGTATATATTTTGTATACGAATTACTTGAGAATATATACCTTCAATGTCTAATAAATACTAACTATTGGGTTTTAGCTCCCGTAAGATAAACTTCCATAAAATAGACCTCGTGTTGTTTACTTTATTCAAACTCAAGGGTTCTTGTATAATGTGAGATCATTTGTGATGTTGAGGATCAGGTCCACCTGGACTTTGCCTCTTCGAAACCAAAGGATTCCATACGTTTCTTTTTATGATAGCTTTAATAGCTTCTCTTCCATCTATTTTGAATGCATGCCTGTCATGACTTTTATTATTTATGTCAATTGATGGTGTAACAGACGATTCTATAGTCAATCCTATTGAATTTTGAGGAACAAAGCTAAAATTATTAAGTGGTGATAGTACTTTCACTTCATTTTCAATCACTTGACGAGATATTGAAAATGGATGAAGTGAACATTTTGCAGATATCAAAACCAGGAACATAACATATAGGGAAAACAAAAAGAAAACTTTGAAACTAGCCATTCAGATGTTGAAATAAGATTTGACTATGTCTGTATCATGGGTTGATGAATATATTTATAAACTTGGATATCATAGCGATATTTCTATTTTTTTCTAATCATTCAATGCTTGTTCAAACAAATACAATATGGTTATATTTTAATGATAACCCTTTTACACCGAAAACATTTAATCGGTTATATTTAACAAAAACTTAAGAATTCACATATTTATTTTAAACTTTGATATAAATGATTTTATATTTATATAAATTTATTATACGTTAGGTCGTTGAATTGTTTAGAATACAATATATTTCCATCCATATCATATTATATTAATGTTTTCCGTTTGACATTATTTTATAGATTTTTAATCATGTTAATAGTTCTTATGCAATTTTTAAAAGATTCTTCGTAAAATATTAAAATACAAGTTGCATTATTCTGAAATGTATACATAACCTAGTTTAGGAAAGTTTTGACTTTGAACCATACTTCATGCACTATAAGTCTATTAATAAATGACCCTATTTGAATCTTTGCATCCTTGAAAAAGAAGATACATTTGTTTCTCTCCTCTTTCTTTAATATAAGAAAGTTATAAATTCAACTTTTAGTGAACCCATGCTTGGTAATGACATGTTCCTCAACTTTACGAGGGGAATGTCATTAAGTTGTGATATTTTCATGCTCTATGTATGTTCGAAATGTGGAGAACTACATACTAGAATTCTTCAAGGTGATTCTAACAAATCACTCCCTTTAATATTGAGTATATGTGATCCACTTGGTCCAATCATTGTTAAGGATATGATAGATTCTATATCTCGTAATTAAACCACTATATTTAGTTTTCTAATGGGTATTTCGAAACATTCCAAGATATCGTCAGTCTTCCCCATTGTCGGACCTCCAATAAATTTCTCATTCTCTTATACCTCAATAAAAAAAACCCTTACTCTTTCTAAAATTTTGTAAAATATTTCTTAAATTTTACACTATTTTCCAAAATGACCAAGACTGCTTCAATTACGATCAACACTAATGATATCTCATGAACATATCGTAACAAAGATATTCTTATCTTGTACATTGAATTTTGAGTTTTAAAATTCTACAAGTAGAATCAAGAAACAATCTTGGCCTTATTTATTTTTTAAATTATTTAGTATAAATAATTATTTCTGATGATTTTAATTTTACATGTAAAATGTATGAACTCACATATTATTGTAACAAATTTTAACCATAAATAAATATGATTGATAATTCCATTGTAAAATGTTTGAAAAAGTAGTAAACATTTCGATGAAATTATGTTGAAAAATCTAATCAAGTAAATAAATTTTTGTTATTAGTTTCATGATCATTTACTTTGCACATGAAAGTTCTTTTTTTTTAATTTATATATACATATACAAGTTTTTTTTATTATATAGTTTTAGAACATTAGTGTTTAAATTTTTTAGTCGTTAAGATTTTAGTAAACATTAAAAGCTGCTTGAATATTACAAGTTAACATAAAAAATATATTATTTAAATAGGGATCATACATGTAATCCGTATATATTTTGTATATGAATTAGTTGAGAATATATAACTTCAATGTCTAATAAATACTAACTATGAGTGTTAGCTCCCGTAAGACAAACTTCCATAAAATAGAGCTCGTGTTGTTTACTTTCTTCAAACTCAAGGGTTCTTGTATAATGTGAGATGATTTGTGATGTTGAGGATCAGGTCCACCTGGACTTCGCCTCTTCGAAACCAAAGGATTCCCTATGTTTCTTTTTATGATAGCTTTAATAGCTTCTCTTCCATCTATTTCAAAAGCTTGACTGTCATGACTTTTATTATTTATGTCAATTATTGGTGTAACAGATGATTCTATAGTCAATTCTATTGAATTTTGAGGAACAAAGCTAAAATTATTAAGCGGTGATCGTACTTTCGCTTCATTTTCAATCACTTGACGAGATATTGAAAATGGATGAAGTGAAAGCAGATATCGAAACCAGGAACATAACATATAGGGAAAACAAAAAGAAAACTTTGAAACTAGCCATTCGAAAGTTGAAATAAGATTTGACAATGTCCTTATCCTGGGTTGATGGATATATTTATAAACTTGGATACCATAGCGATATTTCTACTTTTTTCTAATCATTCAATGCTTGTTCAAACAAAATACAATATGGTTAGATTTTAATGATAACCCTTTTACATCGAAAAATTTTAATCGGTTACATTTAACAAAAACTTAAGAATTCACATATTTATTTTAAACTCCGATATAAATGATTTTATATTTATATAAATTTATTATACGTTAGGTGGTGAATTATTTAGAATACAATATATTTCCATCCATATCATATTATATTAATGTTTTCGGTTTGACATTATTTTATAGATTTTTAATCTTGTTAATAGTTCTTATGCAATTTATATAAGATTCTTCGTAAAATATTATAATACAAGTTGCATTATTCCGAAATGTATACATAACCTAGTTTAGGAAAGTTTTGAATTTGAACCATACTTCATGCACTATAAGTCTATTAATAAATGACCCTATTTGAATCTTTATGCGTCCTTGAAAAAGAAGATACATTTGTTCCGCTCCTCTTTGTTTAATATAATAAAGTTATAAATTCAACTTTTAGTGAACCCATGCTTGGTAATGACATGCTCCTCAACTTTACGAGGGGAATGTCATTAAGTTGTGATATTTTCATGCTCTATGTATGTTCGAAATGTGGAGAACTACACACTAGAATTCTTCAAGATGATTCTAACAAATCACTCCCTTTAATATTCAGTATATGTGATCCACTTGGTCCAATCATTGTTAAGGATATGATAGATTCTATATCTCGTAATTAAACCACTATATTTAGTTTTCTAATGGGTTCATCGAAACATTCCAAGATATCGTCAGTCTTCCCCATTGTCGGACCTCCAATAAATTTCTCATTCTCTTATACCTCAATAAAAAACACTTACTCTTTCTAAAATTTTGTAAAATATTTCTTAAATTTTACACTATTTTCAAAATGACCAAGACTGCTTTAGTTACGATCAAGAATAATGATATCTCATGAACATAACGTAACAAAGATATTCTTATCTTGTACATTTAATTTTGAGTTTTAAAATTCTACAAGTAGAGTCAAGAAACAATCATGGCCTTATTTATTTTTTATATTATTTAGTAAAAATAATTATTTTTGATGATTTTAATTTTACATGTAAAATGTATGAACTCACATATTATTGTAACAAATTTTAACCATAAATAAATATGATTGATACTTCCATTGTAAAATGTTTGAAAAAAGTAGTAAACATTTCGATGAAATTATGATGAAAAATCTAATCAAGTAAATAAATATTTGTTATTAGTTTCATGATCATTTACTTTGCACATGAAAGTTTTGAATTTGAACCATACTTCATGCACTATAAGTCTATTAATAAATGACCCTATTTGAATCTTTATGCGTCCTTGAAAAAGAAGATACATTTGTTCCGCTCCTCTTTGTTTAATATAATAAAGTTATAAATTCAACTTTTAGTGAACCCATGCTTGGTAATGACATGCTCCTCAACTTTACGGGGAATGTCATTAAGTTGTGATATTTTCATGCTCTATGTATGTTCGAAATGTGAGAACTACATACTAGAATTCTTCTAGATGATTCTAACAAATCACTCCCTTTAATATTCAGTATATGATATCTACTTGGTCCAATCATGTTAAGGCTATGATAGATTCTATATCTCGTAATTAAACCACTATATTTAGTTTTCCAAGGCTTTTTCGAAACATTCCAAGATATTATCAGACCTCCAATAAATTTCCTCATTCTCTTACCTCAATGAAAAAAAACCTTAGTCTTTCTAAAATTTTGTAAAATATTTCTTAAATTTTACACTCTTTTCCAAATGACCAAGACTGCTTCCATTACGATCAACACTAATGATATTTATGAACATAGCGTAACAAAGATATTCTTATCTTGTACATTGAATTTTGAGTTTTAAAATTCTACAAGTAGAATCAAGAAACAACTTGGCCTTATTTTTTTTATATTATTTAGTATAAATAATTTTTCTGATGATTTTAATTTACTTGTAAAATGTATGAACTCACATATTATTGTAACAAATTTTAACCATAAATAAATATGATTGATAATTCCATTGTAAAATATTTGAAAAAGTAGTAAACATTTCGATGAAATTATGTTTAAAAATCTAATCAAGTAAATAAATATTTGTTATTAGTTTCATGATCATTTACTTTGCACATGAAAGTTCTTTTTTTAAATTTATATATACATATACAAGTTTTTTTTATTATATAGTTTTAGAACATTAATGTTTAAATTTTTTAGTCGTTAAGGTTTTAGTAAACATTAAAAGCTTCTTGAATATTACAAGTTAACGTACAAAACATATTATTTAAATGGGCTCATACATGTAATCCGTATATTTTGTATACGAATTAGTTGAGAATATATAACTTCAATGTCTAATAAATACTAACTAATTAGTTTTAACTACCGTAAGACAAACTTCCATAAAATAAACCTCGTGTTGTTTACTTTCTTCAAACTAAAGGGTTCTTGTATAATGTGAGATCATTTGTGATGTTGAGGATCAGGTCCACCTGGACTTCGCCTCTTCGAAACCAAAGGATTCCCTATGTTTTCTTTTATGATAGCTTTAATAGCTTCTCTTCCATCTATTCCAAATGCATGACTGTCATGACATTTATTATTTATGTCAATTGTTGGTGTAACAGATGATTCTATAGTCAATTCTATTGAATTTTGAGGAACAAAGCTAAAATTATTAAGCGGTGATCGTACTTTCGCTTCATTTTCAATCACTTGACGAGATATTGAAAATGGATGAAATGAATGTTTTACAAATATCGAAACCAGGAACATAACATAGGGAAAACAAAAAGAAAACTTTGAATCTAGCCATTCGAATGTTGAAATAGATTTGACAATGTCCTTATCATGGGTTTATGGATATTTTAAACTTGGATATCATAGCGATATTTCTATTTTTTTCTAATCATTCAATGCTTGTTCAAACAAATACAATATGGTTAGATTTTAATGATAACCCTTTTACACCGAAAACTTTTAATCGGTTACATTTAACAAAAACTTAAGAATTCACATATTTATTTTAAACTTCGATATAAATGATTTTATATTTATATAAATTTATTATACGTTAGGTGGTTGAATGTTTAGAATACATATTTCCATCCATATCATATTATATTAATGTTTTCGGTTTGACATTAATTTATAGATTTTAATCATGTTAATAGTTATTATCCAATTTAAATAAGATTATTCGTAAAATATTATAATACAAGTTGCATTATTCCGAAATGTATACATAACCTAGTTTAGGAAAGTTTTGAATTTTAACCATACTTCATGCACTATAAGTCTATTAATAAATGACCCTATTTGAATCTCTATGCGTCCTTGAAAAAGAAGATACATTGTTCCGCTCCTCTTTCTTAATATAAGAAGTTATAAATTCAACTTTTAGTGAACCCATGCTGGTAATGACATGCTCCTCAAGTTTACGAGGGGAATGTCATTAAGTTGTGATATTTCATGCTCTATGTATGTTCAAAATGTGGAGAACTACATACTAGAATTCTTCTAGATGATTCTAACAAATCACTCCCTTTAATATTCAGTATATGAGATCCACTTGGTTCAATCATTGTAAAGGCTATGATAGATTCTATATCTCGTAATTAAACCACTATATTTAGTTTCCAATGGCTTTTCAAACATTCCAAGATATTATCAGACCTCCAATAAATTTCCTCATTCTCTTGTACCTCAATGAAAAAAACCTTAGTCTTTCTAAAATTTTGTAAAATATTTCTTAAATTTTACACTCTTTTCCAAAATGACCAAGACTGCTTCAATTACGATCAACACTAATGATATTTTATGAACATAGCGTAACAAAGATATTCTTATCTTGTACATTGAATTTTGAGTTTTAAAATTCTACAAGTAGAATCAAGAAACAATCTTGGCCTTATTTATTTTTTATATTATTTAGTATAAATAATTATTTCTGATGATTTTAATTTTACTTGTAAATGTATGAACTCACATATATTGTAACAAATTTTAACCATAAATAAATATGATTGATAATTCCAATGTAAAATATTTGAAAAAGTAGTAAACATTTCGATGAAATTATGTTAAAATCTAATCAAGTAAATAAATATTTGTTATTAGTTTCATGATCATTACTTTGCACATGAAGTTCTTTTTTAAATTTATATATACATATACAAGTTTTTTTTATATAGTTTAGAACATTAATGTTTAAATTTTTTAGTCGTTAGGTTTTTAGTAAACATTAAAAGCTGCTTGAATATTACAAGTTAACGTACAAAACATATTATTAATAGGGCTCATACATGTAATCCGTATATATTTTGTATACGAATTAGTTGAGAATATATAACTTCAATGTCTAATAAATACTAACTAATGAGTTTTAACTCCCGTAAGACAAACACTTCATAAAATAAACCTCGTGTTGTTTACTTTCTTCAAACTAAAGGGTTCTTGTATAATGTGAGATCATTTGTGATGTTGAGGATCAGGTCCACCTGGACTTCGCCTCTTCGAAACCAAAGGATTCCCTATGTTTCTTTTTATGATAGCTTAAGCTTCTCTCCATCTATTCCAAATGCAGACTGTCATGACATTTATTATTTATGTCAATTGTTGGTGTAACAGATGATTCTATAGTCAATTCTATTGAATTTGAGGAACAAAGCTAAAATTATTAAGCGGTGATCGTACTTTCGCTTCATTTTCAATCACTTGACGAGATATTGAAAATGGATGAAATGAATGTTTTACAAATATCGAAACCAGGAACAACATATAGGGAAAACAAAAGAAAACTTTGAATCTAGCCATTCGAATGTTGAAATAAGATTTGACAATGTCCTTATCATGGGTTGATGGATATATTTATAAACTTGGATATCATGTGATATTTCTATTTTTTCTAATCATTCAATGCTTGTTCAAACAAATACAATATGGTTAGATTTTAATGATAACCCTTTTACACCGAAAACTTTTAATCGGTTACATTTAACAAAAACTTAAGAATTCACATATTTATTTTAAACTTCGGTATAAATGATTTTATATTTATATAATATTATACGTTAGGTGGTTGAATTGTTTAGAATACAATATATTCCATCCATATCATATTATATTAATGTTTTCGGTTTGACATTATTTTAGATTTTTAATCATGTTAATAGTTCTTATCCAATTTATATAAGATTCTTCGTAAAATATTATAATACAAGTTGCATTATTCCGAAATTATACATAACCTAGTTTAGGAAAGTTTTGAATTTTAACAATACTTCATGCACTATAAGTCTATTAATAAATGACCCTATTTGAATCTCTATGCGTCCTTGAAAAGAAGATACATTTGCTTCTCCTCTTTCTTTAATATAAGAAAGTTATAAATTCAACTTTTAGTGAACCCATGCTTGGTAATGACATGCTCCTCAAGTTTACGAGGGGAATGTCATTAAGTTGTGATATTTTCATGCTCTATGTATATTCGAAATGTGGAGAACTACATACTAGAATTCTTCAAGATGATTCTAACAAATCACTCCTCCCTTTATATTCAGTATATGATCCACTTGGTCCAATCATTGTTAAGGCTATGATAGATTCTATATCTCGTAATTAAACCACTATATTTAGTTTTCCAATGGCTTTTCGAAACTTCCAAGATATTATCGGACCTCCAATAAATTTCCTCATTCCTTATACCTCAATGAAAAAAACCTTAGTCTTTCTAAAATTTTGTAAAATATTTCTTAAATTTCACTCTTTTCCAAGATGACCAAGACTGCTTCAATTCGATCAACACTAATGATATTTTGAACATAGCGTAACAAAAGATATTCTTATCTTGTACATTGAATTTGAGTTTTAAAATTCTACAAGTAGAATCAAGAAACAATCTTGGCCTATTTATTTTTTATATTATTTAGTATAAATATTATTTCTGATGATTTTAATTTTACTTGTAAAATGTATGAACTCACATATTATTGTAACAAATTTTAACCATAAATAAATATGATTGATAATTCCATTGTAAATATTTGAAAAAGTAGTAAACATTTCGATGAAATTAGTTTAAAAATCTAATCAAGTAAATAAATATTTGTTATTAGTTTCATGATCATTTACTTTGCACATGAAAGTTCTTTTTTTAAATTTATATATACATATACAAGTTTTTTTATTATATAGTTTAGAACATTAATGTAAATTTTTTAGTCGTTAAGGTTTTAGTAAACATTAAAGCTGCTTGAATATACAAGTTAACGTACAAAACATATTATTTAAATAGGGCTCATACATGTAATCCGTATATTTTGTATACGAATTAGTGAGAATATATAACTTCAATGTCTAATAAATACTAACTAATGAGTTTTAACTCCCGTAAGACAAACTTCCATAAAATAAACCTCGTGTTGTTTACTTTCTTCAAACTAAAGGTTCTTGTATAATGTGATCATTTGTGATGTTGAGGATCAGGTCCACCTGGACTTCGCCTCTTCGAAACCAAAGGATTCCCTATGTTTCTTTTATGATAGCTTTAATAGCTTCTCTTCCATCTATTCCAAATGCATGACTGTCATGACATTTTATATTTATGTCAATTGTTGGTGTAACAGATGATTCTATAGTCAATTCTATTGAATTTTGAGGAACAAAGCTAAAATTATTAAGCGGTGATCGTACTTTCGCTTCATTTTCAATCACTTGACGAGATATTGAAAATGGATGAAATGAATGTTTTACAAATATCGAAACCAGGAACATAACATATAGGGAAACAAAAAGAAAACTTTGAATCTAGCCATTCGAATGTTGAAATAAGATTTGACAATGTCCTTATCATGGGTTGATGGATATATTTATAAACTTGGATATCATGTGATATTTCTATTTTTTCTAATCATTCAATGCTTGTTCAAACAAATACAATAGGTTAGATTTTAATGATAACCCTTTTACACCGAAAACTTTAATCGGTTACATTTAACAAAAACTTAAGAATTCACATATTTATTTTAAACTTCGGTATAAATGATTTTATATTTATATAAATTTATTATACGTTAGGGTTGAATTGTTTAGAATACAATATATTTCCATCCATCATATTAATTAATGTTTTCGGTTTGACATTATTTTATAGATTTTTAATCATGTTAATAGTTCTTATCCAATTTATATAAGATTCTTCGTAAAATATTATAATACAAGTTGCATTATTCCGAAATATACATAACCTAGTTTAGGAAAGTTTTGAATTTTAACAATACTTCATGCACTATAAGTCTATTAATAAATGACCTATTTGAATCTCTATGCGTCCTTGAAAAAGAAGATACATTTGTTCCGCTCCTCTTTCTTTAATATAAGAAAGTTATATTCAACTTTTAGTGAACCCATGCTTGGTAATGACATGCTCCTCAACTTTACGAGGGGAAGTCATTAAGTTGTGATATTTTCATGCTCTATGTATATTCGAAATATGGAGAACTACATACTAGAATTCTTCAAGATGATTCTAACAAATCACTCCCTTAATATTCAGTATATGAGATCCACTTGTCCAATCATTGTTAAGGCTATGATAGATTATATCTCGTAATTAAACCACTATATTTATTTTCCAATGGTTTTTTCAAAACATTCCAAGATATTATCGGACCTCCAAGAAATTTCCTCATTCTCTTATACCTCAATGAAAAAAACCTTAGTCTTTCTAAAATTTTGTAAAATATTTCTTAAATTTTACACTCTTTTCCAAGATGACCCAAGACTGCTTCAATTACGATCAACACTATGATATTTGAACATAGCGTAACAAAGATATTCTTATCTTGTACATTGAATTTTGAGTTTTAAAATTCTACAAGTAATCAAGAAACAATCTTGGCCTTATTTATTTTTATATTATTTAGTATAAATAATTATTCTGATGATTTTAATTTTACTTGTAAAATGTATGAACTCACATATTATTGTAACATTTTTTAACCATAAATAAATATGATTGTTAATTCCATTGTAAAATATTTGAAAAAGTAGTAAACATTTCGATGAAATTATGTTTAAATCTAATCAAGTAAATAAATATTTGTTATTAGTTTCATGATCATTTACTTTGCACATGAAAGTTCTTTTTTTTAAATTTATATATACATATACAAGTTTTTTTATTATATAGTTTTAGAACATTAATGTTTAAATTTTTAGTCGTTAAGGTTTTTAGTAAACATTAAAAGCTGCTTGAATATTACAAGTTAACGTACAAAACATATTATTTAAATAGGGCTCATACATGTAATCCGTATATATTTTGTATACGAATTAGTTGAGAATATATAACTTCAATGTCTAATAACTAACTAATGAGTTTTAACTCCCGTAGACAAACTTCCATAAAATAAACCTCGTGTTGTTACTTTCTTCAACTAAGGGTTCTTGTATAATGTGAGATCATTTGTGATGTTGAGGATCAGGTCCACCTGTACTTCGCCTCTTCGAAACCAAAGGATTCCCTATGTTTCTTTTATGATAGCTTTAATAGCTTCTCTTCCATCTATTCCAAATGCATGACTGTCATGAAATTTATTTTTATGTCAATTGTTGGTGTAACAGATGATTCTAGTCAATTCTATTGAATTTTGAGGAACAAAGCTAAATTATTAAGCGGTGATCGTACTTTCGCTTCATTTTCAATCACTTGACGAGATATTGAAATGGATGAAATGAATGTTTTACAAATATCGAAACCAGGAACATAACATATAGGAAAACAAAAAAAAAACTTTGAATCTAGCCATTCGAATGTTGAAATAAGATTTGACAATGTCCTTATCATGGGTTGATGGATATATTATAAACTTGGATATCATGTGATATTTCTATTTTTTCTAATCATTCATGCTGTGTTCAAACAAATACAATATGGTTAGATTTTAATGATAACCCTTTTACACCGAAAACTTTTAATCGGTTACATTTAACAAAACTTAAGAATTCACATATTTATTTTAAACTTCGATATAAATGATTTTATATTTATAAATTTATTATACGTTAGGTGGTTGAATTATTTAGAATACAATATATTTCCATCCATATCATATTATATTAATGTTTTCGGTTTGACATTATTTTATAGATTTTTAATCATGTTGATTTCTTATCCAATTTATATAAGATTCTTCGTAAAATATTATAATACAAGTTGCATTATTCCGAAATATATACCTAGTTTAGGAAAGTTTTGAATTTTAACAATACTTCATGCACTATAAGTCTATTAATAAATGACCCTATTTGAATCTCTATGCGTCCTTGAAAAAGAAGATACATTTGTTCCGCTCCTCTCTTTAATATAAGAAGTTATAAATTCAACTTTTAGTGAACCCATGCTTGGTAATGACATGCTCAACTTTACGAGGGGAATGTCATTAAGTGTGATATTTTCATGCTCTATGTATGTTCGAAATGAGGAGAACTACATACTAGAATTCTTCAAGATGATTCTAACAAATCACTCCCTTTAATATTCAGTATATGAGATCCACTTGGTCCAATCATTGTTAAGGCTATGATAGATTCTATATCTCGTATTAAACCACTATATTTAGTTTTCCAATGGCTTTTCGAAACATTCCAAGATATTATCGGACCTCCAATAAATTTCCTCATTCTCTTATACCTCAATGAAAAAAACTTTAGTCTTTCTAAAATTTTGTAAAATATTTCTTAAATTTTACACTCTTTTCCAAGATGACCAAGACTGCTTCAATTACGATCAACACTAATGATATTTTATGAACATAGCGTAACAAAGATATTCTTATCTTGTCATTGAATTTTGAGTTTTAAAATTCTACAAGTAGAATCAAGAAACAATCTTGGCCTTATTATTTTTTATTATTTAGTATAAATAATTATTTCTGATGATTTTAATTTTACTTGTAAAATGTATGAACTCACATATTATTGTAACAAATTTTAACCATAAATAAATATGATTGATAATTCCATTGTAAAATATTTGAAAAAGTAGTAAACATTTCGATGAAATTATGTTAAAAATATAATCAAGTAAATAAATATTTGTTATTAGTTTCATGATCATTTACTTTGCACATGAAAGTTCTTTTTTTAAATTTATATATACATATACAAGTTTTTTTATTATATAGTTTTAGAACATTATGTTTAAATTTTTTAGTCGTTAAGGTTTTTTAGTAAACATTAAAGCTGCTTGAATATTACAAGTTAACGCACAAAACATATTATTTAAATAGGGCTCATACATGTAATCCGTATATATTTGTATACGAATTAGTTGAGAATATATAACTTCAATGTCTAATAATACTAACTAATGATTTTAGCTCCCGTAAGATAAACTTCCATAAAATAGACCTTGTGTTGTTTACTTTCTTCAAACTCAAGGGTTCTTGTATATGTGATATCATTGTGATGTTGAGGATCAGGTCCACCTGGACTTTGCCTCTTTGAAACCAAAGGATTCCCTACGTTTCTTTTTATTATAGCTTTAATAGCTTCTCTTCCATCTATTTTGAATGCATGCCTGTCATGACTTTTATTATTTATGTCAATTGTAGGAGTAACAAACGATTCTATAGTTAATCCTAATGAATTTTGAGGAACAAAGCTAAAATTATTAAGCGGTTATCGTACTTTCACTCATTTTCAATCACTTGACGAAATATTGAAAATGGATGAAGTGAACATTTTGCAGATCAAAACCAGGAACATAACATATAGGGAAAACAAAAGAAAACTTTGAAACTAGCCATTCAAATGTTGAAATAAGATTGACAATGTCCGTATCATGGGTTGATGAATATATTTATAAACTTAGATATCATAGCGATATTTCTATTTTTCTAATCATTCAATGCTTGTTCAAACAAATACAATATGGTTAGATTTTAAAGATAACCCTTTACACCGAAAACTTTTAATCGGTTATTTAACAAAACTTAAGAATTCACATATTTATTTTAAACTTCGATATAAATGATTTATTTATATAATTTATTATACGTTAGGTGGTTGAATTGTTTAGAATACAATATTTCCATCCATATCATATTATATTAATGTTTCGGTTTGACATTATTTTATAGATTTTTAATCATGTTAATAGTTCTTATGCAATTTATAAAAGATTCTTCGTAAAATATTAAAATACAAGTTGCATTATTCCGAAATGTATACATAACTAGTTTAGGAAAGTTTTGAATTTGAACCATACTTTATGCACTATAAGTCTATTAATAAATGACCCTATTTGAATCTTTATGCGTCCTTGAAAAAGAAGATACATTTGTTTCGCTCCTCTTTCTTTAATATAAGAAAGTTATAAATTCAACTTTTAGTGAACCCATGCTTGGTAATGACATGTTCCTCAACTTTACGAGGGGAATGTCATTAAGTTGTGATATTTTCATGCTCTATGTATGTTCGAAATATGGAGAACTACATACTAGAATTCTTCAAGATGATTCTAACAAATCACTCCCTTTAATATTCAGTATATGTGATCCACTTGGTTCAATCATTGTTAAGGATATGATAGATTATATATCTCGTAATTAAACCACTATATTTAGTTTTCTAATGGGTTTTTCGAAACATTCCAAGATATCGTCAGTCTTCCCCATTGTCGGACCTCCAATAAATTTCTCATTCTCTTACCTCAATAAAAAACCCTTACTCTTTCTAAAATTTTGTAAAATATTTCTTAAATTTTACATTATTTCCAAAATGACCAAGACTGCTTCAATTACGATCAACACTAATGATATTCAGAACATAGCATAACAAAGATATTCTTATCTTGTACATTGAATTTGAGTTTTAAAATTCTACAAGTAGAGTCAAGAAACAATATTGACCTTATTTATTTTTTATTATTTAGTATAATAATTATTTATGATGATTTTAATTTTACATATAAAATGTATGAACTCACATATTATTGTAAAAAATTTAACCATAAATAAATATGATTGATATATTCCATTGTAAAATGTTTGAAAAAGTAGTAAACATTCGATGAATTATGTTGAAAAATATATCAAGTAAATAAATGTTTGTTATTAGTTTCATGATCATTTAATTTGCACATGAAAGTTCTTTTTTTAAATTTATATATATACACAAGTTTTTTTTATTATATAGTTTTAGAACATTAGTGTTTAAATTTTTAGTGGTTAAGGTTTTAGTAAACATTAAAAGCTGCTTGAATATTACAAGTTAACGTACAAAATATATTATTTAAATAGGACTCATACATGTTATCCGTATATTTTGTATACGAATTAGTTGAGAATATAAACTTCAATGTCTAATAATTACTAACTAATAAGTTTTAGATCCCGTAAGACAAACTTCCATAAAATAGACATCGTGTTGTTACTTTCAAACTCAAAGGTTCTTGTATAATGTGAGATCATTTGTGATGTTGAGGATCAGGTCCCCTGGACTTTGCCTCTTCGAAACCAAAGGATTCCCTACGTTTCTTTTATGCTAGCTTTAAGCTTCTCTTCCTTCTATTTTGAATGCATGCCTGTCATGACTTTTATTATTTCTGTCAATTGTTGGTGTAACAGACGATTCTATAGTTAATCCTATTGAATTTTGAGGAACAAAGCTAAAATTATTAAGCGGATCGTACTTTCACTTCATTTTCAATCACTTGACGAGATATTGAAAATGGATGAAGTGAACATTTTGCAGATATCAAAACCAGGAACATAACATATAGGGAAAACAAAAAGAAAACTTCGAAACTAGCCATTCGAATGTTGAAATAAGATTTGACAATGTCCTTATCATGGGTTGATGGTTATATTTATAAACTTGGATATCATAGCGATATTATTTTTTAATCATTCAATGCTTGTTCAAACAAATACTATACGGTTAGATTTTAATGATAACCCTTTTACACCGAAAACTTTTAATCGGTTACATTTAACAAAAACTTAAGAATTCACATATTTATTTTAAACTTCGATATAAATGATTTTATATTTATATAAATTTATTATACGTTAGGTGGTTGAATTGTTTAGAATACAATATATTTCCATCCATATCATATTATATGTTTTCGGTTTGACATTATTTATAGATTTTTAATCATGTTGATAGTTCTTATGCAATTTATATAAGATTCTTCGTAAAATATAATACAAGTTGCATTATTCCGAAATGTATACATAACCTAGCTTAGGAAAGTTTTGAATTTGAACCATACTTCATGCACTAAGTCTATTAATAAATGACCCTATTTGAATCTTTATGCGTCCTTGAAAAAGAAGATACATTTGTTCCGCTCCTCTTTGCTTAATATAAGAAAGTTATAAATTCAACTTTTAGTGAACCCATGCTTGGTAATGACATGCTCCTCAACTTTACGAGGGGAATGTCATTAAGTTGTAATATTTTCATGCTCTATGTATGTTCCAAATGTGGAGAACTACCAACTAGAATTCTTCAGATGATTCTAACAAATCACTCCCTTTAATATTCAGTATATGTGATCCACTTGGTCCAATCATTGTTAAGGATATGATAGATTCTATATCTCGTAATTAAACCACTATATTTACTTTTCTAATGGGTTTTTCGAAACATTCCAAGATATCGTCAGTCTTCCCCATTGTCGGACCTCCAATAAATTTCTCATTCTCTTATACCTCAATAAAAAAAAACCCTTACTCTTCTAAAATTTTGTAAAATATTTCTTAAATTTTACACTATTTTCCAAAATGACCAAGACTGCTTTAGTTACGATCAACACAATGATATCTCATGAACATAACGTACAAATATATTCTTATCTTGTACATTTAATTTTGAGTTTAAAATTCTACAAGTAGAGTCAAGAAACAATCATGGCCTTATTTATGTTTTATTATTTAGTATAATAATATTTCTGATGATTTAATTTTACAGTAAATGTATGAACTCACATATTATTGTAACAAATTTTAACCAAAATAAATATGATTGATACTTCCATTGTAAAATGTTTGAAAAAGTAGTAAACATTTCGATGAAATGTTGAAAAATCTAATCAAGTAAATAAATATTGTTATTAGTTCATGATCATTTACTTTGCACATGAAAGTTCTTTTTTTAAATTTATATACATATATGTTTTTTTTTATTATTAGTTTTACAACATTAATGTTTAATTTTTAGGTCGTTAAGGTTTTAGTAAACATTAAAGCTGCTTGAATATTACAAGTTAACGTACAAAACATATTATTTAAATAGGGCTCATCACGTAATCCGTATATATTTTGTATACGAATAGTTGAGAATATAACTTCAATGTCTAATAAATACTAACTAATGAGTTTTAACTCCCGTAAGACAAACTTCCATAAAATAAAACCTCGTGTTGTTACTTTCTTCAAACTAAAGGGTTCTTGTATAATGTGAGATCATTTGATGTTGAGGATCAGGTCCACCTGTACTTCACTTCTTCGAAACCAAAGGATCCCTATGTTTCTTTTTATGATAGCTTTAATAGCTTCTCTTCCATCTATTCCAAATGCATGACTGTCATGACATTTATTATTTATGTCAATTGTTGGTGTAACAGACGATTCTATAGTCAATTCTATTGAATTTTGAGGAACAAAGCTAAAATTATTAAGCGGTGATCGTACTTTCGCTTCATTTTCAATCACTTGACGAGATATTGAAAATGGATGAAATGAATGTTTTACAAATATCGAAACCAGGAACATAACATATAGGGAAAACAAAAAGAAAACTTTGAATCTAGCCATTCGAATGTTGATATAAGATTTGACAATGTCCTTATCATGGGTTGATGGATATTTATAAAACTGGATATCATAGCGATATTTCTATTTTTCTAATCATCAATGCTTGTTCAAACAATACAATATGGTTAGATTTTAATGATAACCCTTTTACACCAAAAACTTTTAATCGGTTACATTTAACAAAACTTAAGAATTCACATATTTATTTAAACTAACGATCGATATGTTTTATAATAAATTATTATACGTAGGTGGTTGAATTGTTTAGAATACAATATATTTCCATCCATATCATATTATATTAATGTTTTCGGTTTGACATATTTTATAGATTTTTAATAATGTTAATAGTTCTTATCCAATTTATATAATTCTTCGTAAAATATTATAATACAAGTTGCATTATTCCGAAATGTATACATACATAGCTTAGGAAAGTTTTGAATTTGAACCATACTTCATGCACTATAAAGTCTATTAATAAATGACCCTATTTGAATCTTTATGCGTCCTTGAAACGAGAGATACATTTGTTCCCCTCCTTTCTTTAATATAAGAAAGTTATAAATTCAACTTTAGTGAACCCATGCTTGGTAATGACATGCTCCTCAACTTTACGAGGGGAATGTCATTAAGTTGTGATAGTTTCATGCTCTATGTATGTTCGAAATGTGGAGAACTACATAGTAGAATTCTTCAAGATGATTCTAACAAATCACTCCCTAATATTCAGTATATGTGATCCACTTGGTCCATCATTGTTAAGGCTATGATAGATTCTATATCTCGTAATTAAACCACTATATTTAGTTTTCAATTGCTTTTTCGAACATTCCAATATCGTCGGTCTTCCCCATTGTCGGACCTTCAATAATTTCCTATTTCTCTTACCCCAATGGAAAAAACCTTAGTCTTTCTAAAATTTTGTAAAATATTTCTTAAATTTTACACTATTTTCCAAAATGACCAAGATGCTTCAATTACGATTAACACTAATGATATCTCATGAACATAGCGTAACAAAGATATTCTTATCTTGTACATTAAATTTTGAGTTTTAAAATTCTACAAGTAGAGTCAAGAAACAATCTTGGCCTTATTTATTTTTTATATTATTTAGTTACAAATATTTCTTCTGATGATTAATTTTACATGTAAATGTATGAACTCACATATTATTGTAACAAATTTTAACCATAAAATATGATTGATAATTCCATTGTAAAATGTTTGAAAAAGTAGTAAACGTTTTGATGAAATTATGTTGAAAATCTAATCAAGTAAATAAATATTTGTTATTAGTTTCATGATCACTTTGCACATGAAAGTTCTCTTTTTTAAAATTTATATATACATATACAAGTTTTTTTTATTATATATTTTAGAACATTAATGTTTAAATTTTTTAGTGGTTAAGGTTTTTAGTAAATTAAAAGCTGCTTGAATATTACAAGTTAACGTACAAATATATTATTTAAATAGGACTCATACATGTAATCCGTATATATTTTGTATACGAATCAGTTGAGAATATATAACTTCAATGTCTAATAAATACTAAGTTTTAGCTCCCGTAAGATAAACTTTCATAAATAGACCTCGTGTTGTTTACTTTCTTCAAACTATTTTGAATGCATGCTTGTCATGACTTTTATTTATTTTTGTCGATTGTTGGTGTAACAGACGATTCTATAGTCAATCCTATTGAATTTTGAGGAACAAAGCTAAAATTAAGCGGTGAACGTACTTTCACTTCATTTTCAATCACTTGACGAGATATTGAAAATGGATGAAGTGAACATTTTACAGATATCAAAACCAGGAACATAACATATAGGGAAAACAAAAAGAAAACTTCGAAACTAGCCATTCGAATGTTGAAATAAGATTTGACAATGTCCTTATCATGGGTTGATGGATATATTTATAAACTTGGATATCATAGCGATATTTCTATTTTTCCTAATCATTCAATGCTTGTTCAAACAAATACAATATGGTTAGATTTTAATGATAACCCTTTTACACCGAAAACTTTTAATCAGTTACATTTAACAAAAACTTAAGAATTCACATATTTATTTTAAACTTCGATATAAATGATTTTATATTTATATAAATTTATTGTAGGTTAGGTGGTTGAATTGTTTAGAATACAATATATTTCCATCCATATCATATTATATTAATGTTTTCGGTTTGACATTATTTTATAGATTTTTAATCATGTTAATAGTTCTTATGCAATTTATATAAGATTATTCGTAAAATATTATAATACAAGTTGCATTATTCCGAAATGTATACATAACATAGCTTAGGAAAGTATTGAATTTGAACCAAACTTCATGCACTATAAGTCTATTAATAAATGACCCTATTTGAATCTTTATGCGTCCTTGAAAACGAAGATACATTTGTTCCCCTCCTCTTTCTTTAATATAAGAAAGTTATAAATTCAACTTTTAGTGAACCCATGCTTGGTAATGACATGCTCCTCAACTTTACGAGGGGAATGTCATTAAGTTGTGATAGTTTCATGCTCTATGTATGTTCGAAATGTGGAGAAATACATACTAGAATTCTTCAAGATGATTCTAACAAATACATTTGTTCCCCTCCTCTTTCTTTAATATAAGAAAGTTATAAATTCACTTTTAGTGAACCCATGCTTGGTAATGACATGCTCCTCAACTTTACGAGGGGAATGTCATTAAGTTGTGATAGTTTCATGCTCTATGTATGTTCGAAATGTGGAGAAATACATACTAGAATTCTTCAAGATGATTCTAACAAATCACTCCCTTTAATATTGTAACCCCCAGACCGATGCGGTTAGCCCGATCCGATCCGAGAAGTCACATTAGGGCCACCGGAGCGACCCACTGTAAAAATGGCAGAAAATTTAAAACTTTTTATCAGAACATGAAAACTTATAAAATCATTTGCCACTACTTAAAAATAGAAAAGATTTCCAGACTCGTATATAAAACAAAATACCATTACATGCCCCCTAATCACATGTACCATACTCTGCAACAACACCGGAAGAACTCCCTTACTGAAGTCGATAGATGCACTGGTACAATTCTTTTAACCTGAAAATGTGAGTAATAGAGTGAGATTTGAAAAGCTCAGTAATACAGAACTACCAGATGATGCTGATGAACGTGCAGATACAGATAAATATTTATTTCCTTATTGTTTCCGAACATTTACATATTTTTATGCTGAGCAGAGATTCTACTGATATTTCAGGTGGTAACAGACAATGAGCTTTCAGTTCAGAGAAATATTTCGGATAACTGAGTTCAACAGATCATAATAGGTTATCTAGTGTGTTCCCAAAAACCATGTAACTTTTCAGATCTTTTTTTTAAAACATATATATATACCCCCATCCGTTCACATCATAAATGTGTAGGTTCCCCAGAACCATACACCCAACCGCACATGCCATTTAGACCCTGAGCACAAAGCCGAGGAGTCTGCAGATAATCTTCCTCCAACAATAAACCCCCAGATAAAACATTTCTCCGTCGGTAAACGGAGATATCAGAAATCAAAACATAATTCAGATCAGATATCAGAACAGAATCCAAGTTAGGAATCAGAACAGTTTTCATATCAGATGTCAAAACAGAATTCAAATCAGAAATCAGATAAAATATTCATATAAGTAGGGAACACACCAGAGTTTATAAATATTATTCAAAGGTACTGTATCAGGCAGAGAAACACAGTTCTTCAGTATGTCGATAGAATGTTGGAATTTAGAATCACTGTTGGAAGAGTGCATTAACTGAAAGAATCATCAGTTATTCAGAATGTGAATTATCAGGATATTATCTTATTCGGATAGTTTTCAGAAGTTATACGTAATCAGAAGGGTATTCAGAATCCTTTACATCCATGTCAATTGACCGGATAATCGAACAACTTGAGAACGAAGATTCATAACCTTAACAATCTATGTTGACTGGTCAATTCATTTTCCTTCTAGGGTATTTACTCTTTAATACCACAAATTCTTGTCTGTAGACCATTTTCGGAATCATCGCTGAATAAATCTTCCAATGTCTTTATTTCATTTCCACGCTTCCACAACTCATGAAATGCTGACGTACTTGATTATTTGTTCATAACCCATTGTAATTGTACCATACGTAAACTCATCAGAGTTTCCAGACTTATCCAAAACACTTATTAAATCCTCAGTCATTGAGGTTACCTAGTTCATTTAGCAGTCATGTCCATTCCAGTTACTTCAGGATTTTCCAGAGTAATTCAAACATTCCTGAATTTCAGATACATGTTGTACTTCCATTCCATTCAATTTGGTCTTCGTGGTTGATTTGTCGAACAAACATCCAATTCCTAATACTGAATGCGATCTAGGGTTGAGTTGAGTTGAATACTTCCAAAAATTATCATCAAGCCAAACTTAAGAAGACGAACACGCATTCCAGTAATATCTATATCATTCAGGTATTGACATAGCTTTAGGGTTTATCTATTCACTTAAATTATTTTCCATTACCTTTAAAGGTAGTCCAATACCTATGGTTACTTGGATTCCTTAATTAATCCAAGACATTTACTTAGTATAGGTCATGAGGGTATTTTGGTAATTTTGGTGTTCAGTTTTATTCCATTCATTTCAGAGCTCGAGGATATCCAATCATTCCTGAGCTTGGTGATATTCTTGGGTCATTTATGTTACAAGGGTATTTTGGTCATTTTACAGATCTACGGTATTTCAATCTTTACCTGCCCTATGATCTTATTATTTAATTCAATATTATCATTTACTTCAGTCCTTTCGAATAATTTTGACAGTAGAATACCCCCGATAAATTACTCTTCAAGTATTTACTCATTATTCGAATATTTTCGGGTCAAGTGTCTTCTCAGATTTTACAAACGGAATATCATGAATTTTTCTGTACAAAGACAGGATCTTAACAATTAAATTCGTACTTAATCGAGTTAAGTACAAATCCTCAAATTGCTTTCTCATTGAGGGTCAATTCAGACTATTTTATCTCTCAAGGGTATTTTCGTAATTTCTTAACCAGATAATTTCGATATTAACTCTTAACGAAAATAATTATAATTTAGAGATCCTATGATTAATTGCTTTCTTGAACACTCCATGATCTTGAAACGGTTCTCTTAACAGACTTCTAGTATCCTTCACAAACTCTTCTAACACTCTCTGATCTTGAAACGGTTCTCTTAACAGACTTCTAGTATCCTTCACAAACTCTCCTAGGATTAAAATCGGTTATCCATAATTTCCAAATAAAACTAACATTTCTTATGCACATCAATATTTTTATCAGATCAATATGTCTGTAAAATCCTCTTACCTAACTTCCATATTCAAATCTTGTATTTTTATAAAGTAAGGGTATTTTCGTAATTTTTACCCTACCGGAGTATTCTCATAATTTATCATCCAAGTACTTTTAACATTTAACCTTTGATGAAATAAATTATAAGTTGCAGATACATGGCTGATTTCTTTATCCCCAATCACAAACTTGTAATTTAATCTAACAATTCCTCAATCTCTTATATTAGTCATTCGATCCGTAATCAGTTACAGAATTTCTACCACATTCATATCGAGTGTATAATTTATTTAACTCCACCAAAGTGACCAACATTATCTTATTCATGCATTTACCAATATCAACATGTTCCGTAAAGCATAAAGAGGTAGTAAAGTATTACCTCGATTTCTGTGCAATACTGATCGACCATAAAAATTCCATTCGAACGCCTTTGATCTTCAATTCAACTTCCAATAATTCCTCAGATACATATCAACATAAATTATATCAGAAACGGAGCTTAATTGCGATAAACTGATCGAATAGGGTGATAAATCAGTGAAAGACGGCTTACCGAGTTCTAATTTGGCGAAACGGACTTCGGATTTGGATTCAGGACGTCGAAAGCATAAAATATGACTTTTCGGAAATTTGATATTTTCGGTCAAAATCGAAGTCAACGGGTTTGACCGGCAATTTCGAGGCCTTCGGGTTCGAATTTTGAAAAAAGGATAGCGAAATCAGATTTGGAACGTCGAAAAATGTCTGGATAGGTATACTCGGTCGAAGTCAAAGGTCGTTTAATGCCCGGTCAAAGCCGGTCAAAGTTTTGGTCAACAGTGGTCAACGCGGGTCAACGGTCAACGGGTCAACCGGTCGGGTCAACGGGTCGGGTCGGGTCGGGTCAACTGGTCGGGTAAACGGGTCGGGTTATGACCGATCAAGCCGGTTAACTATCCACCAAAACCGGTCAAACCGGTCGCTTTTGTCTTCCCCACGCGCAGTGGTGGCGCGTGAACAGTGCCCTGGTATCGGAAAATTCCCGGAAAAATTCCTAAAAATTATTTTAAGCGATTTCGAGATACTTACAAAGCTCGGTTCAAATTTTTGAACGGCGGAGAGCTCGATTTCAACGAATCGGAAACTTTGACCGCTTCACCTCCTCACGCGCCGCCGTCGACGGAGACCAAAGATGACACCGACGAACTCGGAACGATGCAACGAACACGATGGTGCGGGAGGTGTCGTAAACGGATGACCCGATCGTCGTGAATCGATGAAAAACCAACTAAAACCTGAGTTATTACCGACGATACTCCGACTGAAATTCACGACGAACGGCGATGATTCACGACGAAAGGTTTGAGGGGTTTTGTTCCTCGGTTGACAACGAACACGATGGTGGTTTCGGCTCGTCGTTTGGAGGTCGGACGGCGAGTAGATCGGAGTTGAAAGTTGGGTTGTTGGAGAGGGGAAAACTGGAAAATATGCATCTGCGCACGGGGAGAAGAGATTTATAATTCAACATATATAAACAATGGGTAAACCAAGAGTTTAGCCACTGAACTTCCTGCACTTCATAAAATGGTCTGCTAACTTTGAAATCTTACAATTTAATCCCCGATTCCTTCCAAAAATACCAATTAAATTCACCACTTTATAATTTCTTAAATTTAGCCCCTAAATTGGGGTGTTACAAATATTCAGTATATGTGATCCACTTGGTCCAATCATTGTTAAGGCTATGATAGATTCTATATCTCGTAATTAAACCACTATATTTAGTTTTCCAATTGCTTTTTCGAAACATTACAAGATATCGTCGGTCTTCCCCATTGTCGGACCTCCAATAAATTTCCTATTTCTCTTATACCCCAATGAAAAAAACCTTACTCTTTCTAAAATTTTGTAAAATATTTCTTAAATTTTACACTATTTTCCAAAATGACCAAGACTACTTCAATTACGATTAACACTAATGATATCTCATGAACATAGCGTAACAAAGATATTCTTATCTTGTACATTAAATTTTGAGTTTTAAAATTCTACAAGTAGAGTCAATAAACAATCTTGGCCTTATTTATTTTTTATATTATTTAGTATAATAATTATTTCTGATGATATTAATTTTACATGTAAAATGTATGAACTCACATATTATTGTAACAAATTTTAACCATAAATAAATATGATTGATAATTCCATTGTAAAATGTTTGAAAAAGTAGTAAACATTTTGATGAAATTATGTTGAAAAATCTAATCAAGTAAATAAATATTTGTTATTAGTTTCATGATCATTTACTTTGCACATGAAAGTTCTTTTTTTAAATTTATATATACATATACAAGTTTTTTTATTATATAGTTTTAGAACATTAATGTTTAAATTTTTTAGTGGTTAAGGTTTTTAGTAAACATTAAAAGCTGCTTGAATATTACAAGTTAACGTACAAAATATATTATTTAAATAGGACTCATACATGTAATCCGTATATATTTTGTATACGAATTAGTTGAGAATATATAACTTCAATGTCTAATAAATACTAACTAATAAGTTTTAGCTCCCGTAAGACAAACTTCCATAAAATAGACCTCGTGTTGTTTACTTTCTTCAAACTCAAAGGTTCTTGTATAATGTGAGATCATTTGTGATGTTGAGGATCAGGTCCACCTGGACTTTGCCTCTTCTAAACCAAAGGATTCCCTACGTTTCTTTTTATGCTATCTTTAATAGCTTCTCTTCCTTCTATTTTGAATGCATGCCTGTCATGACTTTTATTATTTTTGTCAATTGTTGGTGTAACAGACGATTCTATAGTCAATCCTATTGAATTTTGAGGAACAAAGCTAAAATTATTAAGCGGTGATAGTACTTTCACTTCATTTTCAATCACTTGACGAGATATTGAAAACGGATGAAGTGAACATTTTGCAGATATCAAAACCAGGAACATAACATATAGGGAAAACAAAAAGAAAACTTCGAAACTAGCCATTCGAATGTTGAAATAAGATTTGACAATGTCCTTATCATGGGTTGATGGGTATATTTATAAACTTGGATATCATAGCGATATTTCTATTTTTTTCTAATCATTCAATGCTTGTTCAAACAAATACAATATGTTTAGATTTTAATGATAACCCTTTTACACCGAAAACTTTTAATCGGTTACATTTAACAAAAATTAAGAATTCACATATTTATTTTAAACTTCGATATAAATGATTTTATATTTATATAAATGTATTATACGTTAGGTGGTTGAATTGTTTAGAATACAATATATTTCCATCCATATCATATTATATTAATGTTTTCGGGTTGACATTATTTTATAGATTTTTAATCATGTTAATAGTTCTTATGCAATTTATATAAGATTCTTCGTAAAATATTATAATACAAGTTGCATTATTCCGAAATGTATACATAACCTAGCTTAGGAAAGTTTTGAATTTGAACCATACTTCATGCAGTATAGGTCTATTAATAAATGACCCTATTTGAATCTTTATGCGTCCTTGAAAAAGAAGATACATTTGTTCCCCTCCTCTTTCTTTAATATAAGAAAGTTATAAATTCAACTTTTAGTGAACCCATGCTTGGTAATGACATGCTCCTCAACTTTACGAGGGGAATGTCATTAAGTTGTGATATTTTCATGCTTTATGTATGTTCGAAATATGGAGAACTACATACTAGAATTCTTCAAGATGATTCTAACAAATCACTCTCTTTAATATTCAGTATATGTGATCCACTTGGTCCAATCATTGTTAAGGATATGATAGATTATATATCTCGTAATTAAACCACTATATTTAGTTTTCTAATGGGTTTTTCGAAACATTCCAAGATATCGTCAGTCTTCCCCATTGTCGGACCTCCAATAAATTTCTCATTCTCTTATACCTCAATAAAAAAACCCTTACTCTTTCTAAAATTTTGTAAAATATTTCTTAAATTTTACACTATTTTCCAAAATGACCAAGACTGCTTCAATTACGATCAACACTAATGATATCTCATGAATATAGCGTAACAAAGATATTCTTATCTTGTACATTAAATTTTGAGTTTTAAAATTCTACAAGTAGAGTCAAGAAACAATCTTGGCCTTATTTATTTTTTATATTATTTAGTATAAATAATTATTTCTGATGATATTAATTTTACATGTAAAATATATGAAATCATATATTATTGTAACAAATTTTAACCATAAATAAATATGATTGATAATTCCATTGTAAAATGGTTGAAAAAAGTAGTAAACATTTTGATGAAATTATGTTGAAAAATCTAATCAAGTAAATAAATATTTTTTATTAGTTTCATGATCATTTACTTTGCACATGAAAGTTCTTTTTTTAAATTTATATATACATATACAAGTTTTTTTTATTATATAGTTTTAGAACATTAAGGTTTTTAGTAAACATTAAAAGCTGCTTGAATATTACAAGTTAATGTACAAAATATATTATTTAAATAGGACTCATACATGTAATCCGTATATATTTTGTATACGAATTAGTTGAGAATATATAACTTCAATGTCTAATAAATACTAACTAATAAGTTTTAGCTCCCGTAAGACAAACTTCCATAAAATAGACCTCGTGTTGTTTACTTTCTTCAAACTCAAAGGTTCTTGTATAATGTGAGATCATTTGTGATGTTGAGGATCAGGTCCACCTGGACTTTGCCTCTTCGAAACCAAAGGATTCCCTACGTTTCTTTTTATGCTAGCTTTAATAGCTTCTCTTCCATCTATTTTGAATGCATGCCTGTCATGACTTTTATTATTTATGTCAATTGTTGGTGTAACAGACGATTCTATAGTTAATCCTGTTGAATTTTGAGGAACAAAGCTAAAATTATTAAGCGGTGATCGTACTTTCACTTCATTTTCAATCACTTGACGAGATATTGAAAATGGATGAAGTGAACATTTTGCAGCTATCAAAACTAGGAACATAACATATAGGGAAAACAAAAAGAAAACTTTGAAACTAGCCATTCGAATGTTGAAATAGATTTGACAATGTCCTTATCATGGGTGATGGATATTTATAAACTTGGATATCATAGCGATATTTCTATTTTTTCTAATCATTCAATGCTTGTTCAAACAAATACAATATGGTTAGATTTTAATGATAACCCTTTTACACCGAAAACTTTTAATCGGTTATATTTAACAAAAACTTAAGAATTCACATATTTATTTTAAACTCCGATATAAATGATTTTATATTTATATATATATTTATTATACGTTAGGTGGTTGAATTATTTAGAATACAATATATTTCCATCCATATCATATTATATTAATGTTTTCGGTTTGACATTATTTTATAGATTTTTAATCATGTTAATAGTTCTTATGCAATTTATATAAGATTCTTCGTAGAATATTATAATACAAGTTGCATTATTCCGAAATGTATACATAACCTAGTTTAGGAAAGTTTTGAATTTGAACCATACTTCATGCACTATAAGTCTATTAATAAATGACCCTATTTGAATCTTTATGCGTCCTTGAAAAAGAAGATACATTTGTTTCGCTCCACTTTCTTTAATATAAGAATGTTATAAATTCAACTTTTAGTGAACCCATGCTTGGTAATGACATGCTCCTCAACTTTACGAGGGGAATGTCATTAAGTTGTGATATTTTCATGCTCTATGTATGTTCGAAATGTGGGGAACTACACACTAGAATTCTTCAAGATGATTCTAACAAATCACTCCCTTTAATATTCAGTATATGTGATCCACTTGGTCCAATCATTGTTAAGGATATGATAGATTCTATATCTCGTAATTAAACCACTATATTTAGTTTTCTAATAAGTTTTTCGAAACATTCCAAGATATCGTCAGTCTTCCCCATTGTCGGACCTCCAATAAATTTCCTCATTCTCTTATACCTCAATAAAAAAACCCTTACTCTTTCTAAAATTTTGTAAAATATTTTCTTAAATTTTACACTATTTTCCAAAATGACCAAGACTGCTTCAGTTACGATCAACACTAATGATATCTCATGAACATAGCGTAACAAAGATATTCTTATCTTGTACATTTAATTTTGAGTTTTAAAATTCTACAAGTAGAGACAAGACACAATCTTGGCCTTATTTATTTTTTATATTATTTAGTATAAATAATTATTTCTGATGATTTTAATTTTACATGTAAAATGTATGAACTCACATATTATTGTAACAAATTTTAACCATAAATAAATATGATTGATACTTCCATTGTAAAATGGTTGAAAAAAGTAGTAAACATTTCGATGAAATTATGTTGAAAAATCTAATCAAGTAAATAAATATTTGTTATTAGTTTCATGATCATTTACTTTGCACATGAAAGTTCTTTTTTTAAATTTATATATACATATACAAGTTTTTATTATTATATAGTTTTAGAACATTAATGTTTAAATTTTTGAGTCGTTAAGGTTTTTAGTAAACATTAAAAGCTGCTTGAATATTACAAGTTAACGTACAAAACAAATTATTTAAATAGGGCTCATACATGTAATCCGTATATATTTTGTATACAAATTAGTTGAGAATATATAACTTCAATGTCTAATAAATACTAACTAATGAGTTTTAGCTCCCGTAAGACAAACTTCCATAAAATAGACCTCGTGTTGTTTACTTTCTTCAAACTCAAGGGTTCTTGTATAATGTGAGATCATTTGTGATGTTGAGGATCAGGTCCACCTGGACTTTGCCTCTTCGAAACCAAAGGATTCCCTACGTTTCTTTTTATGCTAGCTTTAATAGCTTCTCTTCCATCTATTTTGAATGCATGCCTGTCATGACTTTTATTATTTATGTCAATTGTTGGTGTAACAGACGATTCTATAGTTAATCCTGTTGAATTTTGAGGAACAAAGCTAAAATTATTAAGCGGTGATCGTACTTTCACTTCATTTTCAATCACTTGACGAGATATTGAAAATGGATGAAGTGAACATTTTGCAGCTATCAAAACTAGGAACATAACATATAGGGAAAACAAAAAGAAAACTTTGAAACTAGCCATTCGAATGTTGAAATAAGATTTGACAATGTCCTTATCATGGGTTGATGGATATATTTATAAACTTGGATATCATAGCGATATTTCTATTTTTTCTAATCATTCAATGCTTGTTCAAACAAATACAATATGGTTAGATTTTAATGATAACCCTTTTACACCGAAAACTTTTAATCGGTTATATTTAACAAAAACTTAAGAATTCACATATTTATTTTAAACTCCGATATAAATGATTTTATATTTATATATATTTATTATACGTTAGGTGGTTGAATTATTTAGAATACAATATATTTCCATCCATATCATATTATATTAATGTTTTCGGTTTGACATTATTTTATAGATTTTTAATCATGTTAATAGTTCTTATGCAATTTATATAAGATTCTTCGTAGAATATTATAATACAAGTTGCATTATTCCGAAATGTATACATAACCTAGTTTAGGAAAGTTTTGAATTTGAACCATACTTCATGCACTATAAGTCTATTAATAAATGACCCTATTTGAATCTTTATGCGTCCTTGAAAAAGAAGATACATTTGTTTCGCTCCACTTTCTTTAATATAAGAATGTTATAAATTCAACTTTTAGTGAACCCATGCTTGGTAATGACATGCTCCTCAACTTTACGAGGGGAATGTCATTAAGTTGTGATATTTTCATGCTCTATGTATGTTCGAAATGTGGGGAACTACATACTAGAATTCTTCAAGATGATTCTAACAAATCACTCCCTTTAATATTCAGTATATGTGATCCACTTGGTCCAATCATTATTAAGGCTATGATAGATTCTATATCTCGTAATTAAACCACTATATTTAGTTTTCTAATAAGTTTTTCGAAACATTCCAAGATATCGTCGGTCTTTCCCATTGTCGGACCTCCAATAAATTTCCTCATTCTCTTATACCGCAATGAAAAAAACCTTACTCTTTCTAAAATTTTGTAAAATATTTCTTAAATTTTACACTATTTTCCAAAATGACCAAGACTGTTTCAGTTACGATCAACACTAATGATATCTCATGAACATAGCGTAACAAAGATATTCTTATCTTGTACATTTAATTTTGAGTTTTAAAATTCTACAAGTAGAGTCAAGAAACAATCTTGGCCTTATTTATTTTTTATATTATTTAGTATAAATAATTATTTCTGATGATTTTAATTTTACATGTAAAATGTATGAACTCACATATTATTGTAACAAATTTTAACCATAAATAAATATGATTGATACTTCCATTGTAAAATGGTTGAAAAAAGTAGTAAACATTTCGATGAAATTATGTTGAAAAATCTAATCAAGTAAATAAATATTTGTTATTAGTTTCATGATCATTTACTTTGCACATGAAAGTTCTTTTTTTAAATTTATATATACATATACAAGTTTTTTTTATTATATAGTTTTAGAACATTAATTTTTAAATTTTTGAGTCGTTAAGGTTTTTAGTAAACATTAAAAGCTGCTTGAATATTACAAGTTAACGTACAAAACATATTATTTAAATAGGGCTCATACATGTAATCCGTATATATTTTGTATACAAATTAGTTGAGAATATATAACTTCAATGTCTAATAAATACTAACTAATGAGTTTTAGCTCCCGTAAGACAAACTTCCATAAAATAGACCTCGTGTTGTTTACTTTCTTCAAACTCAAGGGTTCTTGTATAATGTGAGATCATTTGTGATGTTGAGGATCAGGTCCACCTGTACTTCGTCTCTTCGAAACCAAAGGATTCCCTATGTTTCTTTTTATGATAGCTTTAATAGCTTCTCTTCCATCTATTTCAAATGCATGATTGTAATCACTTTTATTATTTATGCAATTGTTGGTGTAACACACGATTCTATAGTCAATTCTATTGAATTTTGAGGAACAAAGCTAAAATTATTAAGCGGTGATCGTACTTTTGCTTCATTTTCAATCACTTCACGAGATATTGAAAATGGATGAAGTGAAAGCAGATATCGAAACCAGGAACATAACATATAGGGAAAACAAAAAGGAAACTTTGAAACTAGCCATTCGAATGTTGAAATAAGATTTGACAATGTCCTTATCATGAGTTGATGGATATATTTATAAACTTGGATATCATTGTGATATTTCTATTTTTTTTTTCTAATCATTCAATGCTTGTTCAAACAAATACAATATGGTTAGATTTTAATGATAACCCTTTTACACCGAAAACTTTTAATCGGTTATATATAACAAAAACTTAAGAATTCACATATTTATTTTAAACTTCGATATAAATGATTTTATATTTATATAAATTTATTATACGTTAGGTGGTTGAATTATTTAGAATACAATATATTTCCATCCATATCATATTATATTAATGTTTTCGGTTTGACATTATTTTATAGATTTTTAATCATGTTAATAGTTCTTATGCAATTTATATAAGATTCTTCGTAGAATATTATAATACAAGTTGCATTATTCCGAAATGTATACATAACCTAGTTTAGGAAAGTTTTGAATTTGAACCATACTTCATGCACTATAAGTCTATTAATAAATGACCCTATTTGAATCTTTATGCGTCCTTGAAAAAGAAGATACATTTGTTTCGCTCCACTTTCTTTAATATAAGATAGTTATAAATTCAACTTTTAGTGAACCCATGCTTGGTAATGACATGTTCCTCAACTTTACGAGGGGAATGTCATTAAGTTGTGATATTTTCATGCTCTATGTATGTTCGAAATGTGGAGAACTACATACTAGAATTCTTCAAGATGATTCTAACAAATCACTCCCTTTAATATTCAGTATATGTGATCCACTTGGTACAATCATTATTAAGGCTATGATAGATTCTATATCTCGTAATTAAACCACTATATTTAGTTTTCTAATGGCTTTTTCGAAACATTCCAAGATATCGTCGGTCTTTCCCATTGTCGGACCTCCAATAAATTTCCTCATTCTCTTATACCTCAATGAAAAAAACCTTACTCTTTCTAAAATTTTGTAAAATATTTCTTAAATTTTACACTATTTTCCAAAATGACCAAGACTGCTTTAGTTACGATCAACACTAATGATATCTCATGAACATAACGTAACAAAGATATTCTTATCTTGTACATTTAATTTTGAGTTTTAAAATTCTACAAGTAGAGTCAAGAAACAATATTGACCTTATTTATTTTTTATATTATTTAGTATAAATAATTATTTCTGATGATTTTAATTTTACATGTAAAATGTATGAACTCACATATTATTGTAACAAATTTTAACCATAAATAAATATGATTGATACTTCCATTGTAAAATGTTTGAAAAAAGTAGTAAACATTTCGATGAAATTATGTTGAAAAATCTAATCAAGTAAATAAATATTTGTTATTAGTTTCATGATCATTTACTTTGCACATCAAAGTTATTTTTTAAATTTATATATACATATACAAGTTTTTTTTATTATATAGTTTTAGAACATTAATGTTTAAATTTTTTAGTCGTTAAGGTTTTTAGTAAACATTAAAAGCTGCTTGAATATTACAAGTTAACGTACAAAACATATTATTTAAATAGGGCTCATACATGTAATCCGTATATATTTTGTATACGAATTAGTTGAGAATATATAACTTCTATGTCTAATAAATACTAACTAATGAGTTTTAGCTCCCGTAAGACAAACTTCCATAAAATAGGCCTCGTGTTGTTTACTTTCTTCATACTCAAGGGTTCTTGTATAATGTGAGATCATTTGTGATGTTGAGGATCAGGTCCACCTGGACTTCGCCTCTTCGAAACCAAAGGATTCCCTATGTTTCTTTTTATGATAGCTTTAATAGCTTCTCTTCCATCTATTTCAAAAGCATGACTGTCATGACTTTTATTATTTATGTCAATTATTAGTGTAACAGACGATTCTATAGTCAATTCTATTGATTTTTGAGGAAAAAAGCTAAAATTATTAAGCGGTGATCGTACTTTCGCTTCATTTTCAATCACTTTACGAGATATTGAAAATGGATGAAGTGAAAGTAGATATCGAAACTAGGAACATAACATATAGGGAAAACAAAAAGAAAACTTTGAAACTAGCCATTCGAAAGTTGAAATAAGATTTGACAATGTCCTTATCATGGGTTGATGGATATATTTATAAACTTTGATACCATTGCGATATTTCTATTTTTTCTCTAATCATTCAATGCTTGTTCAAACAAATACAATATGGTTAGATTTTAATGATAACCTTTTACATCGAAACATTTTAATCGGTTACATTTAACAAAAACTTAAGAATTCACATATTTATTTTAAACTCCGATATAAATGATTTTATATTTATATAAATTTATTATATGTTAGTTGGTTGAATTGTTTAGAATACAATATATTTCCATCCATATCATATTATGTTAATGTTTTTTGTTTGACATTATTTTATAGATTTTTAATCATGTTAATAGTTCTTATGCAATTTATATAAGATTCTTCGTAAAATATTATAATACAAGTTGCATTATTACGAAATGTATACATAACCTAGTTTAGGAAAGTTTTGAATTTGAACCATACTTCATGCACTATAAGTCTATTACTAAATGACCATATTTGAATCTTTATGCGTCATTGAAAAAGAAGATACATTTGTTCCGCTCCTCTTTGTTTAATATAAGAAAGTTATAAATTCAACTTTTAGTGAACCCATTCTTGGTAATGACATGTTCCTCAACTTTCGAGGGGAATGTCATTAAGTTGTGATATTTTCATGCTCTATGTATGTTCGAAATGTGGAGAACTACACACTAGAATTCTTCAAGATGATTCTAACAAATCACTCCCTTTAATATTCAGTATATGTGATCCACTTGGTCCAACCATTGTTAAGGATATGATAGATTCTATATCTCATAATTAAACCACTATATTTAGTTTTCTAATGTCTTTTTCGAAACATTCCAAGATATCGTCAGTCTTTCCCATTGTCGGACCTCAAATAAATTTCCTCATTCTCTTATACCTCAATGAAAAAAACCTTACTCTTTCTAAAATTTTGTAAAATATTTCTTAAATTTTACACTATTTTCCAAAATGACCAAGACTGCGTCAATTACGATCAACACTAATGATATCTCATGAACATAGCGTAACAAAGATATTCTTATCTTGTACAATGAATTTTAAGTTTTAAAATTCTACAAGTAGAGTCAAGAAACAATATTGGCCTTATTTATTTTTTATATTAATTAGTATAGATATTTATTTATGATGATTTTAATTTTACATGTAAAATGTATGAACTCACATATTATTGTAACAAATTTTAACCATAAATAAATATGATTGATACTTCCATTGTAAAATATTTGAAAAAAGTAGTAAACATTTCGATGAAATTATGTTGAAAAATCTAATCAAGTAAATAAATATTTGTTATTAGTTTCATGATCATTTACTTTGCACATGAAAGTTCTTTTTTTCAATTTATATATACATATACAAATTTTTATTATTATATAGGTTTAGAACATTAATGTTTAAATTTTTTAGTCATTAAGGTTTTTAGTAAACATTAAAAGCTGCTTGAATATTACATGTTAACGTACAAAATATATTATATAAATAGGGCTCATACATGTAATCCGTATATATTTTGTATACGAAATACTTGAGAACATATACCTTCAATGTCTAATAAATACAGAGTATTGAGTTTTAGCTCCCATAGGACAAACTTCCATAAAATAGACCTCGTGTTGTTTACTTTCTTCAAACTCAAGGGTTCTTGTATAATGTGAGATCATCTGTGATGTTGAGGATCAGGTCCACCTGGACTTTGCCTCTTCAAAACCAAAGGATTCCCTACATTTCTTTTTATGCTAGTTTTAATAGCTTCTCTTCCATCTATTTTGAATGCTTGCCTGTCATGACTTTTATTATATATGTCAATTGTTGGTGTAACAGACGATTATATAGTCAATCCTATTGAATTTTGAGGAACAAAGCTAAAATTATTAAGCGGTGATCGTACTTTCATTTCATTTTCAATCACTTGACGAGATATTGAAAATGGATGAGGTGAACATTTTACAGATATCAAAACCAGGAACATAACATATAGGGACAACAAAAATAAAACTTTGAAACTAACCATTCGAATGTTGTAATAAGATTTGACAATGTCCTTATCATGGGTTGATGGATATATTTATACACTTGGATATCATAGTGATATTTCTATTTTTTCTAATCATTCAATGTTTGTTCAAACAAATACAATATGGTTGGATTTTAATGATAACCCTTTTACATCGAAAAATTTTAATCGGTTACATTTAACAAAAACTTAAGAATTCACATATTTATTTTAAACTCCGATATAAATGATTTTATATTTATATAAATTTATTGTATGTTAGGTGGTTGAATTGCTTAGAATACAATATATTTCCATCCATATCATATTATATTAATGTTTTCGGTTTGACATTATTTTATAGATTTTTAATAATGTCAATAATTGTAACCCCCCAGACTCGGTCTGTAAGTTAGACCCAAACCTGAGTGGTAACATGTCCCATTCAGAGGTTTTTTTTAAATATCTTAAAATACATTAGATATAATACATAACAAAATGTATTAATAATACAGATATATCCAAAACGATAGCAAATACATGTCACCAAATATAACCGAAAAACATATAGAGATATATGTTCGTACAAAATAAGTAGTTGATCTCCCCTGATGCCAAATCTACTAGCTTACGGTCTACTGTTATCTGAAAAAGGGTAAAAACTATAGAATGAGCTAAAAAGCCCAGTGTGCTTCAAACAATGTATAAAATTATACTAATAAAATATTTCAGTAAAATCATTTCATCAAACATGTTTGTTTTATTTAAAATATGAACACTACCCCCATCCGTGATGAACAAAATGTGTAGGTTCCCCAGAACCATACACCCCGTCACGTCCAGTAAGGCCCTGAGCACAAAGCAGAGGAGCCTGCAAGTATTCTTCCTCCAACAATATTTCCCCCAATGTCAGTAATAAACAAGTATGTATTCAAGTAAAATTGGTGAATAATTCATGCTTAAAAAAAACCATATACTGAAATACAGAAATCAGATATTAGGAAATCAATATTCAGGAATCAAGTATCATGTATCATGTCATAATAGTATTATGAATTATCACCAATCTAAAACAATTCAAATAATATTTTTAAAATAGTAAAATAACACTGTCATGAAACACACATGTAACAGTCTGAGAAATCAGATAGGGAAGCTTAATACTGGGTTTGTCGATCACGCTCTTCTGCAGCGCTAGATCCTACGAATTGGAAAAATCCATATTGGAATCCTAATATAAATAATCTAAATATTATTTAAATAATATACAGAAACCTATGGGTAATTCTCGTAGTACGCGGTTCAGGCTGATCTAACGAATGAACAACTCCAGACCTAACTGATCCTCGTTCAGGTGAAACACGAGTACCTTCATAAAATATTTTACTGAATCAATTCCTTAACAAATTCTCAAATAAATAATCCAGATACTAAAATACTAAGCCTTTTTGGGTTCACAAGCTTGATTCGGGGATTTTAGGTCAGAATTTGACAAAACGAACTTCGGAATCAGATTCAGGACGTCGAAAAACATAAAGTATGACCTTCCGAAATTATGAATTATAGGTCAAAATCAAAGTCAACAGGTTTGACTAACGATTCGGAGACTTTCGGGTTTGAATTTTGTGAAATGGACCCCAAAAATGAAGTCGACACGTCGAAAAAATATCAGGATAGGTATTCTCGGAAAAGATTAACAGTTGTTTAATAGCCGTTCAAAGTTCTGGTCAAAAGCGGTCAACCATTTTACGAAATTAATATTTTTTCAAAATTACAAAAACAGCACCATTTTAAAATTAATTACCAATATAGCACCATTTCCAAAATATTTATAAAAATTTCATTTTTTTTAAATTATGAAAATAGCATTTTTTAAATTACAAAAATAGCACCCTTTTCGAATTAATTGCCAATATGTCACTAGTTTCAAAATAATTACTAAAATGTCACCCTATCAACGGTCAACGGGTCGGTTTAACGGGTCAGGTCGGGTCGGGTCAACGGGTCGGGTCAAAACCAATCAAACCGGTCAAACATTGAAAATAACCGGTAAAACCGGTCATATTGAGCTTCCCCACGCGCAGTGGTTGCGCGTGGGGGCACGTGGGATCATTTCTGGCAGCGTAAAATTCACAAAAAAATTTCTAAAAATTATTTTGAGCGATTTTGAGGTACTTACAAAGATCGTTTCAAATTTTTGAACGGCGGATAGCTCGATTTCATCAAATCGGAAACTTTGACCGCTTCACCTCCCCACGCGCCGTTGTCGACGGAGACCGAGGATGACACCGGCGGACTCGGAACGGCACAATGAACACGATGGTGCGGGAGGTGTCGTAAATAGAGCAAAGATCGGCGATGAATTTAAGATTTTCTCGACGATTGAGCTAAAAAAAACGTCGAGACTTTGATTGGAAATTCCTGGCGTTTGGCAATGTTTTGCTTCAATTAATTTAAGGGTTTGTTCCTCGCTCGATGATAAACATGATGGTGGTTTTAAAATGACGATCGAAATTCAGACGGCGTCGGGATCATTGTCAGAAGTTGACGTTGGGGAAGGAAGTTTAGGCTCAATTAAGGAGCAATTGGTTTCTGATTTATCAGAAACCAATTGCCGTATATAATACCAAACTTCACCAACTTTTCTTGGGTAAATTCAGGGCTTGGTCCCTGAATTTTCTTTAACTCTAAAACAAGCTACAAATTTTTAAAATCTTTTAATTTAGTCCCCAAATTTCACCAAATTACTTAATTAAAACCTCAAATTATAATTATATATTTTTTTCAAATTTTCGGGTAATTACAATTCTCCCCCTCTACAAGAAATTTCGCCCTCGAAATTTACCTTATGCAAATAGATGAGGAAATTGAGCCTCCATTGACTCCAATGTCTCCCAAGTAGCTTCTGAGGGACTACGATTACTCCACTGAATTTTGACCTTTGGAATACGCCTATTCCGAAGAACTCGTTCATCCCTCTCTAAAACCTGAACAGGCTCATCCTCATATGACAAATTAGGTCTTAGCTCTACCTCATCAACTTGAATGATGTGATCTAGATCTCGACGGTATCGCCTCAACATAGACACATGCAAAACATCATGAATACGACTAAGCTGGGGAGGCAACTCAAGCTGATAAGCAACAGGTCCAACTTTCTTAAAAATACGATACGACCCAATAAATCGCGGACTCAGTTTACCCTTACGTCCAAATCTCAATACCTTCTTCCATGGAGATACCCTGAGAAAAACCTGATCTCTAACCTCAAACTCGATATACTTAGGTCACTTATCTGCATATGATTTCTGCCTATCGAATGCCTATTTTAAGCGATCACGGATCAATTTGACAGTATCTTCAGTCTCTCGAACCAAGTCTGGACCCAAAATTTTTCTATCATGCAACTTTGTCCAACATATAAGAGTACGCCATCTACGTCCATACAGAGCCTCGTACGGTGCCATGTGAATACTTGCCTGGTAACTATTATTGTAAGCAAACTCAGCTAATGGCAAGAAATCTTCCCAATTACCATGGAAATTAATCACACAACCCCGTAACATATCTTCCAACACCTAAATTACTCGCTCAGACTGTCTATCAGTCTGAGGATAAAAAGATGTACTGAAATTCAAACGAGTACCCAGAGCCTCGTGCAAAGCTTTCCAGAACCTGGAAGTGAATCTCGGATCTCGATCAGATATGATAGAAAACGGAACACCATGAAGTATAACGATCTCAAAAATGTACAACTTAGCGAGTTTTTTCAGAGAATAATTAATCCGGATAGGGATAAAATGCGCTGACTTGGCGAGTTGATCAACAATCACCCAAATAGAATCCTTTTTGGAAGGAGTCAGAGGAAGACCAATAACAAAGTTCATCGTAATGCGCTCCCATTTCCACTCAGGAATCTTAAATGACTGTAACAATCCAGATGGATGTTGGTGTTATGCCTTAACCTGCTGACAAGTCAAATACCTCGCCACAAAATCTGAAATATTCTTTTTCATACCAGTCCAAAAGTAATGCTCCTTGAGATTATTGTACATTTTGTCCCCTCCAGGATGCATAGCATAAGGACTACTATGAGCCTCCTGAAGAATAACCCGTCTCAACTCATCATCTTTAGGTACGCACTAACGACCGTGAAAACACAAAATACCATCCTGATTCACAGTACTTTGAACTCAATCCCTGCTTAACTTGTTCAATAATGGGGAGAAATGAGCTATCCAGAAGTTGTTTGGTCTTAATGCAACTCTGCTAACAAACTGTTATCATCAAATAAACTCAAGTTGGCGAATAAGGCTTTGAGATCTTATATCGTCTTACGGCTCAAGGCATCTGCCACTACATTAGCCTTCCCTGGATGATATTCTATCTCTAAATCATAGTCTTTTAGAAGCTCCAACCAGCGGCGTTGTCTCAAATTCAATTCTTTATGAGTAAGTAGATACTTCAGACTCTTATGATCAGTATAAATATAACACTTTTCTCCATATAGGTAATGTCTCTAGATCTTTAAAGCAAAAACCACGGTAACTAACTCCATATCGTGAATAGGATAGTTACGCTCATGCGGCTTTAATTGACGCGAAGCATAAGCGACAACCTTACCATCTTGCATCAAAACAAAACCTAATCCAGGGTGAGAAGCATCACTGTAGACAGAAAAATCTTTCCCAGATTCAGGCTGAATCAGTACTGGGGCTTGAGTTAGAACAGTCTTCAGTTTCTCAAAGCTAGCTTGTTGGTTCTCAGACCAGACAAATGGAACATCTTTCCTCAATAGTTTAGTTAGAGGAGCTGCAATAAGGGAGAACCCCTCAATGAAATGACGGTAGTAACCAGCTAAGCCCAAGAAACTACGAATCTCAGAAATGTTCCTGGGTTGCTTCCAGCTCAGAATAGCCTTCACTTTTCTTGGATCCACCCGAATACCATTAGTAGAAACGATATGTCCAAGGAAAGTCACTTCGCTGAGCCAGAACTCACACTTGCTCAACTTAGCGTAAAGCTTATTCTCCCTGAGAATCTGTAGAACAATCTTTAAATTCTCCTCATGATCTTCTTCACTTATAGAATACACCAGTATGTCATCAATGAACACAACAACAAACTGGTCCAAATAAGGTCGAACACCTGATGCATCAAATCCATAAATGCAGCAGGGGCATTTGTCAACCCGAATGACATCACTAAAAACTCATAATGCCCATACCGGGTACGGAAAGCAGTCTTCAGAATATCCGATTCTTTCACTTTGAGTTGATAATAACCAGACCTCAAGTCTATTTTTGAAAAGAGAGAAGCCCCTCGAAATTGGTCGAATAGATCACTGATTCGAGGTAGAGGATATTTGTTTTTAACCGTGAGCTTGTTCAGTTTCCTATAATCGATACAAAGTCTCAATGTCCCATCTTTCTTCTTGACAAAGAGAACTGGGGCTCCCCACGGTGATACACTGGGTCGGATAAATCCCCTATCCAACAACTACTGAAGTTGGACTTTTAGTTCCTTAAGCTCCTTTGGGGCCATACGATAAGGAGCCATTGAAAGCGGAGTAGAACCAGAACACACTTTAATTTCAAACTCAACCTCTCTATCTGGCAGTAATCCAGGCAACTCATCGGGAAAAACATTAGAAAATTCCTTGACAATTTGGATGCCTTCAATATCAGATTGAGAATTCCTGGTATCCAATATATAAGCAAGAAACACCTCGGAACCTTTCTTGATCATCTTCTCAGCTACCAAAGCAGACACAACATTCGTCACAAATCCACGGCGTTCCCCGATCATTACAATCTTTCGATTATCTGGGGTCTTCAGAACAACTCTCTTGGTCTCAAAATCAATATTTACTCGATGTTTATCCAACCAATTTACGCCGAGAATCAAATCAAACTCTTTCAAAGGTAACTCCATAAGGTCGGGCAGAAAAATCTCCCCATTGATCTCTATAGGGACAGTTTCTAAAAATACGATCCAACACAATGGACTTGCCTAAAGGACTTTGAACTATCACCGAATGCTCAGTATTCTCAACAGGAATATTTAGACCCTCAGAAACGAAATGCGATACATAGGAATTGGTAGAGCCACTATTAAACAATGCAAAGTAAGGAAATGAATTAATAGTAACAGTACCTGCAGTCACATTAGGCCCATCACGATCTTGTTGAAGTCTGGCAGTGTAAACCAATGCAGGCTGCTGGCATCAGATCTGACTGTACCCCTACTCTGAGATACTCGGCCTCTATTAGCCGATCCTAGTGCTCTGCCCTGACTATGACTCACCACTGGAGTCTGAACAGTACTCTGAGTACGAGCGGGAGTACGAGCTAGTGTCTGAACAGAACGAGGTATCTCTGGAAAATCCTTCAAATAATGGTCACCAGACCCACATTTATAACAAGTGCCCAATTTCACCCTGCATTCCCGAAAATGATGTTTCCCACAGTAATCGCATGTTGGCAAGGATTGCGACCCAAAAGAATCACCATGTCTAGAAGATTGAATAGCTGAAGAACCAGATGCAACAGGTCTGACACTCTTACCACCTCTCTGAAAGGATTCACCCATGCCTCTCTTGCTAGGGTGTGCTGAAGAATCAATAGAACCAGAAGGCCTCCTGAATAGGGTTTGAGCTCGATCACTATCTCTCTTGTGCTCTATACCTAGTCGCTCTATTTCCTCAGCAGTCTTAGCTATCTCAACCAAAGCATAGAAATTCTTTTCTCGGTGGGTAGCGACTCGACTTCTGATCTCATACCTGAGTCCATTCTCGAACCTCAAGCATCGATCTGTCTCCGTATCAACAAGTCCAAGAGCATAACGGATCAATCGGATGAACTCCACCTCGTAATCCATAACAGACATATTACCCTACTCCAGATTCTGAAACTACTGGCGTCGCTCCTGCAGATATCTCTCTCCGATGTAGCGACTCCGGAAGCGCGTTTTAAAAAGATCCAATGTTAATTGGTTCCTCGGAATACTACCATAAATGGATTGCCACCATCTGAAGCTTTCTTTCTTCAACATAGCTAGGACCCCCTTTAACGTTTTCTCAGGTCTGAGGTCCATCTCATCCATAATCCTCTCTGTGTCCTCCAGTCAATACTCAGCGTCTGTCGGAGGTCCACCAGTAATACCCTCGAATGGAACTACACCAGCAGCAACCAGAGAATTTGAAATCTCAACCGCAGTCATATTGCTAGGGGATCTGGCAGCTCTCTGAAACATGCGAAATATAGCTCTATTAATGACGTCTTCATTCACGTCAGTATCCTCATCTCCAGTGACGAAAGGATCTCTCACATGAGTAAACTGGTCATCATGAGAAAGGGTCGGATCTACTTGCGGAACAGGAGGATCACGTGGAGACATCGGATCGTCGATCGTAACAGAAGGTCGAGCAACTCACCCTCAACCACGGCCACGTCCTGTCCTACGACCTCTAGCAGTACTCATCGTTGGATCTATAAGGTTCTACAGAAAGAGTTTAAAACATATGTCAGATTAGCATGAGGGATCTCGAGAAAATTTTAAATCATAAAATAAGGTGACATTTTTTTTTATTTCTTAAAAATCCAAAATTTAGGACCCATATACAGTCCGAGTGTTTAAAACGAAGGCTCTTATACCACCAAATGTAACCCCCCAGACCCGGTCTTTATGTTAGACCTAAACCTAAGTGGTCACATGTCCCATTCAAATATCTTACAATACATTAGATATAATACAGAACAAAATGTATTAATAATACAGATATATCCAAAACGATAGCAAATAAATGTCACCAAATATAACCGAAAAACATATAGAGATATATGTTCGTACAAAATAAGTAGTTGATCTCCCCTGATGCCAAATTTGCTAGCATACGGTCTGCTGTTATCTAAAAAAGGGTAAAAACTATAGAATGAGCTAAAAAGCCAGTGTGCTTCAAACAATGTATAAAAACATACTAATAAAATATTTCAGTAAAATCATTTCATCAAACATGTTTGTTTTATTTAAAATATGAACACTACCCCCATCCGTCACGAACAAAATGTGTAGGTTCCCCAGAACCATACACCCCGTCACGTCCAGTAAGGCCCTGAGCACAAAGCCGAAGAGCCTGCAAGTATTCTTCCTCTAACAATATTTCCCCCAATGTCAGTAATAAACAAGTATGTATTCAACTAAAATTGGTGAATAATTCATGTTTTAAAAAAACCATATACCGAAATACAGAAATCAGATATCAGGAAATCAATATTCAGGAATCAAGTGTCATGTATCATGTCATAACAGTAAATATGAATTATCACCAATCTAAAACAATTCAAATAATATTTTTAAAATAGTAAAATAACACTGTTATGAAACACACCTATAACAGTCTGAGAAATCAGATAGGGAAGCTTATTACTGGGTTTGTCGATCATGCTCTGATTCAGCGCTAGATCCTACGAATTAGAAAAATCCATATTGGAATCCTAATATAGATAATCTAAATATTATTTAAATGATATACAGAAACCTACGGGTAATTCTCGTAGTACGCGGTTCATGCTGATCTAACGAATGAACAACTCCAGACCTAACTGATCCTCGTTCAGGTGAAACACCAGTACCTTCATAAAATATTTTACTGAATCAATTCCTTAACCAATTCTAAAATAAATAATCCAAATACTAAAATACTAAGCCTTTTTGGGTCCACATGCTTGATTCGGGGATTTTGGGTCAGAATTTGACAAACCGGACTTCGTAATCAGATTCAAGACGTCGAAAAACATAAAGTATGACCTTCCGAAATTTTGAATTCTAGGTCAAAATCAAAGTCAACGGGTTTGACTAATGATTCAGAGACTTTCGGGTTTGAATTTCGTGAAACGGACCCCAAAAACGGATCCGGGATGTCAAAAAATGTCAGGATATGTATTCTCGAAAAAGATTAACGGCTGTTTAATAGCCGGTCAAAGTTCTGGTCAAAAGTGGTAAACCATTTTACGAAATTAATATTTTTTTTCCAAAATTATGAAAATAGCACCATTTTAAAATTAATTACCAATATAACACCATTTCCAAAATATTTACTAAAATGTCATTTTTCAAAAATTACGAAAATAACATTTTTTAAAAAAATTACAAAAAATAGCAGCCTTTTCGAATTAATTCTCAATATGTCACAAGTTTTAAAATAATTACTAAAATGTCACACGATCAACGGTCAACGGTCAACGGTCAACGGGTCGGGTCAAAACCGGTCAAACATTGAAAATAACCGGTCAAACCGGTCATTTTGAGCTTCCCCACGTGCAGTAGGGGCGCGTGGGATCGTTTCTGGCAGAGTAAAATTCATGGAAAAATTTCTAAAAATTATTTTGAGCGATTTCGAGATACTTACAAAGATCGGTTCAAATTTTTGAACGGCGGAGAGCTCGATTTCATAAAATCAAAAACTTTGACCGCGTCGAGAGAGACAACTCGGAACGACACAAGGAACACGATGGTGCGGGAGGTGTCGTAAATGGAGCAACGATCAGCAATGAATTTAAGATTTTCTCGTTGATTGAGCTAAAAAAAATGTCAAGACTTTGACTGAAAATTCCCGGCGTTTGGTAACGTTTCGCTTCAATTAATTTAAGGAAAGTTTAGGAAAGTTTTGAATTTGAACCATACTTCATGCGCTATAAGTCTATTAATAAATGACCCTATTTGAATCTTTTTGCGTCCTTGAAAAAAGAAGATACATTTGTTCCGCTCCTCTTTCTTTAATATAAGAAAGTTATAAATTCAACTTTTAGTGAACCCATACTTGGTAATGACATGCTCCTCAACTTTTAGAGAACTACATACTAGAATTCTTCAAGATGATTCTAACAAATCACTCCATTTAATATTCAGTATATGTGATCCACTTGGTCCAATCATTGTTAAGGCTATGATAGATTCTATATCTCGTAATTAAACCACTATATTTAGTTTTCCAATGTCTTTTTCGAAATTTCCAAGATATCGTCGGCCTTTTCCATTGCCGGACCTATAATAAATTTCCTCATACTCTTATACCTCAATGAAAAAAACCTTACACTTTCTAAAATTTTTTAAAATATTTCTTAAATTTTACACTATTTTCCAAATGACCAAGACCGCGTCAATTACGATCAATACTAATGATATCTCATGAACATAGTGTAACAAAGATATTCTTATCTTGTACAATGAATTTTGAGTTTTAAAATTCTACAAGTAGAGTCAAAAAACAATCTTGCCCTTATTTATTTTTGTATTATTTATTATAAATAATTATTTATGATGATTTTAATTTTACATTTAAAATGTATGAACTCAAAAATTATTGTAACAAATTTTAACCATGTATAAATATGATTGATAATTCCATTATAAAATTATGTTGAAAAAATCTAATCAAGTAAATAAATATTTGTTATTAGTTTCATGATCATTTACTCTGCACATGAAAGTTCTTTTTTTAAATTTATATATACATATACAAGTTTTTTTTATTATATAGTTTTAGAACATTCATGTTTAAATGTTTTAGTCGTTAAGGTTTTTAGTAAACATTAAAAGTTGTTAAATATTACAAGTTAACATACAAAATACATTATTTAAATAGGGCTCATACATTTAATCCAAATATATTTTGTATACGAAATACTTGAGAATATATATACCTTCAACGTCTAATACATACTAACTATGGAGTTTTTAGCTCCCATAAGATAAACATCAATAAAATAGACCTCGTGTTGTTTACTTTCTTAATACTCAAGGGTTCTTGTATAATGTGAGATCATTTGTGATGTTGAGGATCAGGTCGACCTGGACTTTTCCTCTTCGATACCAAAGGATTCCCTATATTTCTTTTTATGCTAGTTTTAACAGCTTCTCTTCCATCCATTCCGAATGACCTTATATCATGACTTTTATTATTTATGTCAATTGTTGGTGTAACAAACGATTCTATAGTCTATCCTATTGAATTTTGAGGAACAAAGCTAAAAATTTTAAATGGAGATCGTACTGTTGCTTCATTTTCAATTACTTGAGGAGATATTGAAAATGGATGAAGTGAACGTACTGCAGATATCGAAACCACATACATAACATATAGGGAAAACAAAAGGAAAACTTTGAAAGTAGCCATTCGAATGTTGAAAAAAGATTTGACAATGTCCTTATCATTGGTTGATGGATATATTTATAAACTTGGATATCATAGCGATATCTCCATTTTTTCTAATCATTCAAAGTTTGTTCAAACAAATATAATACGGTTGGATTTTAATGATAACCCTTTTACATCAAAAAATTTTAATCGGTTACATTTAACAAAAACTTAAGAATTCACATATTTATTTTAAAATACGATATAAATGATTTTATATTTAGATAAATTTATTATATGTTAGGTGGTTGAATTATGAAGAATACAATATATTTCCATCCATATCATATTATATTAATGTTTTCGGTTTGACATTATTTTATAGATTTTTAATAATGTCAATAGTTCTTATGCTATTTACATAAGATTCTTCGTAAAATATTATAATACAAGTTGAATTATTCCGAAATGCAAACATAACCAAGTTTATGAAAGTTTTGAATTTGAACCATACTTCGTGCACTATAACTCTATTAATAAATGAACCTATTTGAATCTTTTTGCGTCCTTGAAAAAGAAGATACATTTGTTTCGCTCCTCTTTCTTTAATATAAGAAAGTTATAAATTCAACTTTTAGTGAACCCATGCTTGGTAATGACATGCTCCTCAACTTTACAAGGGTGATGCAATTAAATTGTGATATTTTCATGCTCTATGTATGTCCAAAACGTGGAGAACTACATTCTACAATTCTTCAAGATGATTCAAACAAATCACTCCCTTTAATATTCAATATATGTGATCCACTTGGTCCAATCATTGTTAAGGCTATGATAGATTCTATATCTCGTAATTAAACCACTATATTTAGTTTTCCAATGTCTTTTTCAAAACTTTCCAATATATCGTCAGTCTTTCCCATTGTCGGACCTCCAATAAATTTCCTCATTCTCTTATACCTCAATGAAAAAAACCTTACTCTTTCTAAAATTTTGTAAAATATTTCTTAAATTTTACACTATTTACGAAAATGACCAAGACCTCGTTAATTACGATCAATACTAATGATATCTCATGAACATAACGTAACAAAGATATTCTTATCATGTACAATGAATTTTGAGTTTTAAAATTCTACAAGTAGAGTCAAGAAACAATCTTTGCGTTATTTATTTTTATATTATTTAGTATAAATAATTATTTCTGATGATTTTAATTTTACATGTAAAATGTATGAACTCATGTATTATTGTAACAAGTTTTAACCATGCATAAATATGATTGATACTTCCATTGTAAAATATTTGAAAAAAGTAGTAAACATTTCGATGAAATTATGTTGAAAAATCTAATCAAGTAAATAAAATTTTGTTATTAGTTTCATGATCATTTACTTTGCACGTGAATGTTCTTTTTTTAAATTTATATATACATATACAAGTTTTTTATATTATATAGTTTTAGAACATTCATTTTTAAATGTTTTAGTCGTTAAAGTTTTTAGTAAACATTAAAAGCTGCTTGTATATTACAAGTTAACGTACAAAATATATTATTTAAATAGGGCTCATACATGTAATCCGTATATATTTTGTATACGAAATACATAAGAATATATATACCTTCAACGTCTAATAAATACTAACTATTGGATTTTAGCTCTCGTAAGACAAACATCCATAAAAATAGACCTCGTACTATTTACTTTCTTCAAACTCAAGGGTTCTTGTATAACGTGAGATCATTTGTGATGTTGAGTATCAGGTTGACCTGGACTTTTCCTCTTCGATACTAAAGGATTCCCTATATTTCTTTTTATGCTAGTTTTAACAACTTCTCTTCCATCCATTCCAAATTACCTTCTGTCATGACTTTTATTATTTATGTCAATTGTTGGTGTAACAAACGATTCAATAGTCTATCCTATTGAATTTTGAGGAACAAAGCTAAAATTTGTAAACGGAGATCGTACTGTCGCTTCATTTTCAATTACTTGACGAGATATTGAAAATGGATGAAGTGAATATACTTCAGATATCTAAACCACATACATAACATATAGAGAAAACAAAAAGAAAACTTTGAAAGTAGCCATTCGAATGTTGAAAAAAGATTTGACAATGTCCTTATCATTGGTTGATGGATATATTTATAAACTTGGATATCATAGCGATATCTCCATTTTTTCTAATCATTCAAAGTTTGTTCAAACAAATATAATACGGTATGATTTTAATGATAACCCTTTTACATCAAAAACTTATAATCGGTTACATTTAACAAAAACTTAAGAATTCACATTTATTTTAAAATACGATATAAATGATTTTATATTTATATAAATTTATTATATGTTATGTGGTTGAATTGTTAAGAATACAATATATTTCCATCCATATCATATTATATTAATGTTTTCGGTTTGACATTATTTTATAGATTTTTAATCATGTCAATAGCTCTTATGCTATTTATATAAGATTCTTCGTAGAATATTATAATACAAGTTGAATTATTCCGAAATGTAAACATAACCAAGTTTATGAAAGTTTTGAATTTGAACTATACTTCATGCACTATAACTCTATTAATAAATGACCCTATTTGAATCTTTTTGCGTCCTTGAAAAAGAATATACATTTGTTCCGCTCCTCTTTCTTTAATATAAGAAAGTTATAAATTCAACTTTTAGTGAACCCATGCTTGGTAAAGACATGCTCCTCAACTTTACAAGGGGAATGCCATTAAATTGTGATATTTTCATGCTCTATGTATGTCAAAAACGTGGAGAACTACATTCTACAATTCTTCAATATGATTCAAACAAATAACTCCCTTTAATATTCAATATATGTGATCCACTTGGTCCAATCATTGTTAAGTCTATGATAGATGGTATATCTCATAATAAAACCACTATATTTAGTTTTCCAATGTCTTTTTCGAAACTTTCCAAGATATCGTCGGTCTTTCCCATTGTCGGACCTCCAATAAATTTCTTCATTTTCTGATACCTCAATGAAAAAAACCTTACTCTTTCTAAAATTTTGTAAAATATTTCTTAAATTTTACACTATTTACGAATATGACCAAGACCGCGTTAATTACGATCAATACTAAAGATATCTCATGAACATAACGTAACAAAGATATTCTTATCATGTAAAATGAATTTTGAGTTTTAAATTCTACAAGTAGAGTCAAGAAACAATCTTGGCCTTATTTATTTTTATATTATTTAGTATAAATAATTATTTCTGATGATTTTAATTTTACATGTAAAATGTATGAACTCACGTATTATTGTAACAAGTTTTAACCATGCATAAATATGATTGATACTTCCATTGTAAAATGTTTGAAAGAAGTAGTAAACATTTCGAGGAAATTATGTTGAAAAATCTAATCAAGTAAATAAAATTTTGTTATTAGTTTCGTGATCATTTACTTTGCACGTGAAAGTTCTTTTCTTAAATTTATATATACATATACAAGCTTTTTTATATTATATAGTTTTAGAACATTCATTTTTAAATGTTTTAGTCGTTAAAGTTTTTAGTAAACATTAAAAGCTGCTTGTATATTACAAGTTAACGTACAAAATATATTATTTAAATAGGGCTCATACATGTAATCCGTATATATTTTGTATACGAAATACTTAAGAATATATAAATCTTAATCGTCTAATAAATACTAACTACTGGATTTTAGCTCTCGTAAGACAAACATCCATAAAATAGACCTCGTACTGTTTACTTTCTTCAAACTCAAGGGTTCTTGTATAACGTGAGATCATTTGTGATGTAGATGATCAGGTCCACCTGGACTTCGCCTATTTGAAACCAAAGGATTCCCTATGTTTATTTTTATGCTAGCTTTAATAGATTCTCTTCCATCTGTTCTGAATGTACGTCTGTCATGACTTTTATTATTTATGTCAATTGTTGGTGTAACTAATTGAATTTTGATGAACAAAGCTAAAATATTAAGCGAAGATACTACTTTCTCTTCATTTTCAATCACTTGACGAGATATTGAAAATGGATGAAGTGAACATACTGCAGATATCGAAACAACGAACATAAAATATAGGGAATAGAAAAAGAAAACTTTGAAACTAGCCATTCGAATGTTGAAATAAGATTTGACAATGTCCTTAACATGGGTTGATGGATATATTTATAAACATGGATATCATTGTGATATTTCTATTTTTCTCTAATGATTCAAAGTTTATTCAATCAAATACAATATGGTTGGATTTTAATGATAACCCTTTTACATCGAAAATATTTTATCGGTTATATTTAACAAAAACTTAAGAATTCACATATTTATTTTAAACTCTGATATAAATGATTTTATATTTGTTTAAATTTATTATATGTTAGGTGGTTGAATTGTTTAGAATACAGTATATTTCCATCCATATTATATTATATTAATGTTTTCGGTTTGACATTATTTTATAGATTTTTAATCATGTCAGTAGTTCTTATGTTGTTTATATAAGATTCTTTGTAAAATATTATAATACAAGTTGAATTATTCCGAAATGTAAACATAACCAAGTTTAGGAAAGTTTTGAATTTGAACCATACATCATGCACTATAAGTCTATTAATATATAACCCTATTTGAATCTTTTTGTTCCCTTCAAAAAGAAGATACATTTTTTCCACTCTTCTTTCTTTAATATAAGAATGTTATAAATTCAACTTTTAGTGAACCCATGCTTGGTAATGTCATGCTCCCCAACTTTACTTGGGGAATGTCATTAAATTGTGATATTTTCATGCTCTATGTATGTTTAAAACGTGGAGAACTATATACTACAATTCTTCAAGATGATTCTACCAAATCACTCCCTTTAATATTCAGTATATGTGATCCACTTGGTCCAATCATTGTTAAGGCTATGATAGATTCTATATCTCGTAATTAAACCACTATATTTAGTTTTCCAATGGCTTTTTCGAAACATTCCAAGATATCGTCGGTCTTTCCCATTGTCAGACCTCCAATAAATTTCCTCATTCTCTTATACCTCAATGAAAAAAACCTTACACTTTCTAAAATTTTGTAAAGTATTTGTAACCCCGTCATACCGATGTGGGTAACCCGATTCGATCTTTAGTGTCACATTAGGGCCACCAGAGCGACTCACTGAGAAAATAGAAAAAATTAAAACTATTTATCATAACATGTAAACTCATAAAATCATTTATCAATATTCAGAAAAAAAAATAGATTTTGAGACTCGTATATTTAAAACAAAATACAATTACATGCCCCTAATCATATGTACCATACTTTGCAAACAATGCCAGAAGAACTCCCTTACTGATGTCAATAGATGCAGTGGTACGATTCTTTTAACCTGTAAAGGTGAGTAACAGAGTGAGCTTTGGAAAGCTCAGTAATACAGAACTAGTAGATGATGTTGAAGAACATGCAGATACAGATAAATATATATTTCCTTATCGGTTCAGACATCTACAGATCTTTTTGTTGAGCGAAAATCCTACTGATATTTCAGGTAGTAACAGACAGCGAACTTTTAGTTCAGAGAAATATTTTGGATGACTGGGTTCAGGAGATGAGAATAGGTTATCTAGTGTGTTCCCGTAAAAATGGTAAAAAGATACAGATCTTTTTAAAATATATATATATATATATATACACCCCCATCCTTTCACAATTTGTTTGTGTAGGTTCCCCGGAACCATACACCACGCAAAACCAGTAAGGCCCTGAGCACACAGCTGAGAAGCCTGTATATATACTTTCTCCAAAAATAAACCCCCCCATATAAAACATTTTCTTCCCAAATTACCAATTAATTCCACCACTTTATAATTCTAAAATTTAGCCCCTAAATTGGGGTGTTACAATTCTCCCCTCCTTAAAAGAATCTCATCCTCGAAATTCATTTATGTCACATAATTGTAGCAATGTAAATTCCAATAATTCTTTCATATCTTTCCGTAGCTTTTACATGAGTACTGATACAATATTAATCCTTAACCAATTGAGTATACATTTTCTTCAAAACTCTCCCTCATTCCAATAAAATAATAATAAAAAATTTATCCTTGTGGAATCAATTCAGCCTTGGTTACGAGAATAGGATCATACAGCTGTAGCATATCCCAATTTTATTTATGGAGTCGATCAGAATTTCTCAGATAAGTAACTCTCACATAGTTCGTGAGGACTTTACAAAATTCAAAGACGTTACTAGTATTCCTTTATAAAAGGATAGAGTCCTAATGGATGAAAACTTAAGTTTGCTCATTATATATAGGGAATCAACATTGGAGTTCCGGCTTAGAGAAGTACGAATGTAGTCTAGGGGCTTGTACTGACCAAACATCTTTTTGCAATTCGATCGGTCGGTCTATTTTTAAAATTTTTTACTTAAATCTAAGCTATGATACCACTAATTTATAACCCGCTCATACTGATACTGGTAACCCGATCCAATCTGGAGTGTTACATTAGGGCCATCAGAGCGACTCACTATAAAATAGAAAAAAATTAAAACTATTTATCATAACATGTATACTCATAAAATCATTTATCAGTATTCAGAAATAAAACAGATTTTCATACTCGTATATATAAAAAAATACAATTACATGCCCCTAATCACATGTACCATACTCTGCAAACAACCCCGGAAGAACTCCCTTACTGATGTCCATAGATACACTGGAAAGGTGAGTAACAGAGTGAGCTTTGGAAAGCTCAATAATACAGAACTACCAGATGATACTGAAGAACGTACAAATACAGATAAACATATATTTCCTTTTCGGTTCATACATCTACATATTTTTATGTTGAGCAGAAATCCTACTGATATTTCAGGTAGTAACAGACAGTGAACTTTCAGTTTAGAGAAATATTTCGGATGACTAGGTTCAGGAGATCAGAATAGGTTATTTAGTGTGTTCACGTAAAACCAGTAAAAAGATACAAATTTTTTTAAAACATATATATACCCATATCCTTTCACAATCTGTTTGTGTAAGTTCCCCAAAACCATACACCCTACACAACCAGTAAGGCCATGAGCACACAGCTGAGAAGCCTGCAGATATACTTCCTCCAACATTAAACCCCATATAAAACATTTTCTCCGTTAGTAAATGGAGATATCAAAAATCAAAACAGAATTCAGATAAGATATCATAACAGAATCCAGATCAGAAATCAGAACAAAATTCAGGTAATGTATCATAAACAGAATTCAAGTCGAAAATCAGATAAAATATTTATGTGATTAGGGAACACACTAGTGTTTACAGATTTTATTCAGAGATACTGGATAATCTTATCAGGTAAAAGAAATAAGGATCTTTCATGTATCGATAGAATGCTGAAAGTTAGAATCACTATTGGAAAAGTTCATTAACTGACAAAATCATCAGTTATACAGAATGTGATTTGAGCTGATAAGGAAGAACGGAGATTCAAAACCTTTACAATCTATGTTGATTGATTGGATTATCGAACAACCAAGATGAATAACTCCCATAACTAATGCTTGTCGACTGGTCAATTCATTATCCTTTCAGGGTATTTAATTTTTAATACCAAAAATTCTTATCCATAGATTATCTTCGGAAGCATCATTGAATAGATCTTAAGGAAACTAACAGATATTTCAATGCTTTTTATTTCATTTCCACGCTTCCACGATATCATGAAATACTGACGTGCTTGATTTGTAGTTCATGTCCTATAAGAACATTACATCATGTATTTTCATTAACGTTTCCAGACCCATTCAAATCACTTATTTAATCCTCAATCCTTGAGGTTACTTAATTTATTTAGTAGTCAAGTGTATCCCAGTTACTTCAGAGTCTTTCAGAGTAATTCGAACATTTCTGAATTTCAGATACGTCTTGTACTTCCTTTCAGTTTAATTTGGTCTTCTTGGTTGATTTGTCTAACCAATATCCACTTCTTAGTACCGAATGTGATCCAGAGATGAGTTGAACTGGTTACTTCTAAAATTATCATCAATCCAAACTTAATGAGACGAACCAACATTCAAGTGGTACTTATATCATTCAGATAATGATATAGCACTAGCATTTGTTGACCACTTAAGCTTTGTTCTATAACTTTTAAGACCAGTACAACATCCGTTTTCTTTAGATTTCTAAATTAATCCAAGACATTTACTTATTCTAGGCCATAAGGGTATTTTGGTCATTTTGGTGCTCAGTTATATTCCATTCATTTCAGAGCTCGAGGATATCCATTCATTCCTGAGCTTGGTGATATTCTTGGTCATTTACATTCTAAGGGTATTCTGGTCATTTTACAGATCCAGTGCATTACAATCATTTCATTCCATCCGATCGTATTATCAAATTCAAACTTATCACTTATTTCAGTCATTTCGAACAATTCTGTCAAAAGAGCACCGTCGATAAATTATTCTTCATGTATTTACTCATAACTTGAAGATTTACGGATTATAAGAAATTTTCTGTATAAATGTATAATTTAACGATGAAGCTAGTAATTCAACGATTTAAGCTTGACTTCTTGAGTACTTTTCCATTCAGGGTCAATTCAACTACTTTTCCCTCTCAAGGGTAATTTCATAATTTCTTAACTATATAATTTCGTTATTAAAATTATTAACAAAGATAATTATAATTCAGAGATTCTAGGGTTTATCTCTTTCTCGGATAATCTCTAAGCTTTAAACTATTCCTTATCAAACTTCTTGTATCTTGTACAAACCATCTTGGGTTTAAAAATTGGTTATCCAAATTTCCGAAGAAAAACTAGTATTTTCCATACATATCAGTAGTTTCATCATATCAATATGTATTTACAAATTCTTATCCAACTTGCACGGTCAATTCTTGTCTTTTTACAACATAAGGGTATTTTAGTAATTTTACCTAGTCAAAGTATTCATATAATTTATCATCCAAGTACCTTTAATAAGATAAATTATAATTCACAAAATCATGACTGATTCCTTTATCACTCAATCACAGAACTTGTAATTCAATAGAGTCCTAACTAATTTATCACTTAAACCGTATTCGGTTCGAATCCTTCCATTTTCAAACAGACATAATAGACCAATCATATATATGTCAATGCTTTTATCCATTATCAACATGTTTCATAAAGCATAAAGAGGTAGTAATGTATTACCTCGATTTTTGTTCCATACTGATCGATCATTTAAATTCCATTCGAACGCCCTTAATCTTTAATTCAACTTCCAATAATTCCTCAAATACATAACAATAGAAATTTAAAAAAAACGGGGCATAAATCTGAAAAACGGATCAAATCGGGTGATAAATCAATGAAAAACAACTTACCGGGTTCGAATTGGGCGAAACGGACCCCAAAAACAAATTCGAGACATAAAAATGTAAATTATGACTTTTCAAAATTTTTGACTTTTTCGGTCAAAGTCAACTATCAACGACGGGAAACAATCAACGATTTTACACAAGTATCACCCTAATAGAAATTAATTACAAATTAAGCATCATTCTAAAAATATTTACAAAACTAGCACCTGAGTTATTTACACAAATATCACCCTACGGCTAGGACTTCCCCACGCGCTGCCCCCTGCGCGTGGGGCATGTGCGACGCCGTGGAGTGTCCAAAAATTCCTAAAAATTATTTTAAGCCATTTTGAGACACTTACTAAGCTCGGTTCATAATTTTGAAAGGCGGAGAGCTCGATTCTGGAACATCAATAACTTTGACATCCTTACCCCTCCACATGCCAGCAAAAATTGAGAAACGAAGAACACCGGTGGACTCGGAACGATGCAAGGAACACAATAGTGCGAGAGGTGTCGAAAATAGATGGTCGAATCGATGTGAATTGACAGAAAACAAACAAAAATTGAGTTAAAACTGATGATACTTTCGACTGAAATTAATGACGAATGATGACGATTCACGATAAAAGGTTTAAGGGTTTTAATTCATCGGTAGACAACGAACACGATGGTGGTTTCGGTTCGTCGAACGAAGGTCGGACGGTGAGTAGATCGGAGAGGAAATGAGAGTCAAAGGGGAGGGAAAACTGGGAATTTTTCTGCAGAAATACACGGGGAAGAGACTTATAATTGTCTCTAAAATAAAAATGGTTAAACTTTGAGTTTAGCCATTGAATTTCCTGCACTTTATAAAACGGTCTGCCAACTTTGAAATTTTTTCAATTTAATCCTGAATTTTCTTCCCAAATTACTAATTAAATCCACCACTTTATAATTCTAAAATTTAGCCCTTAAATTGGGGTGTTACAATTCTCCACTCCATAAAAGAATTTCATCCTCAAAATTCATTCATGTCACATAATTGTAGCAATGCAAATTCCAACAAATTCTTTCATATCTTTCCGTAGCTTTTACATGAGTACTGATACTCTATTAATCCTTAACCAGTTGAGTATACATTTTCTTCAAAACTCTCCTTCATTCCAATAAAATAATAATAAAAAATTTATCCTTGTGGAATCAATTCAGCCTTGGTTCGAGAATAGGCTCATACAGCTGTAGCATATCCCAATTTCATTTCTGGAGTCGGGTCAGAATTTCTCAGATGAGTAACTCTCACATGGTTTGTGAGGTACTTTACAAAATTGAAAGACGTTACTAGTATTCTTTTATAAAACGATAGAGTCCTAATATATGAAAACTTAAGTTTGCAAATTAGAGATAGGGACTCAACCTTGGAGTTCCGGCTTAGAGAAGTACGATTGTAGTATAGGGGCATGTACTGACCAAACATCTTTTTGAAATTCGATCGGTCGGTCTATTTTTAATTTTTTTTACTTAAAGCTAAGCTCTAATATCACTAAATGTAACCCCCTCAGACTGATACGGGTAACCCGATCCGATCTGGAGTGTCACATTATGGCCACTAGAGAGACCCACTATAAAATAGAAAAAAATTAAAACTATTTATCATAACATGTAAACTCATAAAATCATTTATCAGTATTCAGAAATAAAACAAATTTTCACACTCGTATATATATATAAAAAAATATAATTACATGCCCCTAATCACATGTACCATACTCTGCAAACAATGCCGGAAGAACTCCCTTACTGATGTCAATAGATGCACTGGAAAGGTGAGTAACAGAGTGAGCTTTGAAAAGGTTAGTAATACAGAACTACCAGATGATGCTGAAGAACGTACAAATACAGATAAACATATAATTCCTTTTCGGTTCATACATCTACATATCTTTATGTTGAGTAGAAATCCTACTGATATTTCAGGTAGTAACAGACAATGAACTTTTAGTTCAAAGAAATATTTCGGATGACTAGGTTCAGGAGATCAGAATAGGTTATTTAGTGTGTTCACGTAAAACCGATAAAAAGATACAGATCTTTTTAAAACATATATATATATATATATCCCTATCTTTCACAATCTGTTTGTGTAGGTTCCCCAGAACCATACACCCTACACAACCAGTAAGGCCCTGAGAACACAGCCGAGAAGCCTGCAGATATACTTCCTCCAACAATAAACCCCCATATAAAACATTTTCTCCGTCAGTAAATGGAGATATCAGAAATCAAAACAGAATTCAGATAAGATATCATAGCAGAATCCAGATCAGAAATCAAAACAGAATTCAGGTAATGTATCATAACAGAATTCAAGTCAGAAATTAGATAAAATATTTATGTGATTAGGGAACACACTAGTGTTTACAGATTTTATTCAGAGATACTGGATAATCTTATCAGGCAGAAGAAATAAGGATCTTTCGTGTACCGATAGAATGCTGGAAGTTAGAATCACTATTGGAAAAGTTCATTAACTGACAAAATCATCAGTTATACATAATGTTATTTGAGCTTGTAAGGAAGAACGAAGATTCAGAACCTTTATAATCTATGTCGATTGATTGGATTATCGAACAACTCCAGATGAATAACTCCCATAACTAATGTTTATCGATTGGTCAATTCATTATCCTTCCAGGGTATTTACTTTTTAATACCAAAAGTTCTTATCCATAGATTATCTTCGGAATCATCACTGAATAGATCTTAAGGAAACTAACATATATTTCAATGCTCTTTATTTCATTTCCACGCTTCTACGATATCATGAAATACTGATGTGCTTGATTTTTAGTTCATGTCCTTTAAGAACATTACATCATGTATGTTCATTAGCATTTCCATACCCATTCAAATCACTTATTTAATCCTTAGTCCTTGAGGTTACTTAATTTATTTAGCAGTCAAGTGTATCCTAGTTACTTCATAGTCTTTTAGAGTAATTCGAATGTTTCTGAATTTTGGATACATCTTGTACTTCCTTTCAGTTCAATTTGGTCTTCTTAGTTGATTTGTCTAACGAATATCCACTTCTTAGTACCGAATGTGATCCAGAGTTGAGCTGAGCTGATTATTTCCAAAATTATCATCAATCCAAACTTAATGAGACGAACCAACATTCAAGTGGTACTTATATCAATCAGATAATGATATAGCACTATCATTTGTTGACCACTTAAGTTGCGTTCCATAACTTTTAAAAGCAGTACAACATCCGTGTTTATTTAGATTTCTAAATTAATCCAAGACATTTACTTATTCAAGGCCATAAGGGTATTTTGGTCATTTTGGTACTTAGTTATATTCCATTCATTTTAGAGCTCGAGGATATCTAATCATTCCTGATCTTGGTGATATTCTTGGTCATTTGCATTTTAAGGGTATTCTATTCATTTTACATATCTAGTGTATTACAATCATTTCTTTTCGACCGATCTTATTATCGAATTCAAACTTATCACTTATTTCAGTCATTTCGAACAATTCTGTCAAAAGAGCACAATCGATAAATTATTCTTCATGTATTTACTCATAACTTGAAGACTTCCGGATTATCAGAAATTTTATGTATAAACGTATAATTTAACGATGAATCTAGTAATTCATCGATTTAAGCATGACTTCTTGAGTACTTTTCCATTCAGGGTCAATTCAACTACTTTTACCTCTCAAGGGTAATTTCATAATTTCTTAACTATATAATTTCGGTATTAAAATCCTTAACAAATATAATTATAATTCAAAGATTCTAGTGTTCATCTCTTTCCCAGATAATCTCTAAGCTTTAAATTATTCCTTAGCAAACTTCTAGTATCTTGTACAAACCATATTGTGTTTAGAAATCGGTTATCCAGATTTCCTAAGAAAAACTAGTATTTTCCATTCATATCAGTAGTTTCATCAGATCAATATGTATTTACAACTTCTTATCCAACTTCCACGGTCAATTATTGTCTTTTTACAACGCAAGGGTATTTTAGTAATTTTATCTAGTCGATGTATTCATATAATTTATCATCCAAGTACCTTTAATAAGATAATTATAATTCACATAATCAGGACTGATTCCTTTATCACTCAATTACAAAACTTGTAATTCAATAGAGTCCTAACTAAATTATCACTTAAACCGTATTCGGTTCGAATCCTTCCATAATCAATAGGCATAATAGACCAATCATATATATGTCAAAGCATTTATCCATTATCAACATATTCCATAAATCATAAAAAGGTAGTAATGTATTACCTCGATTTTTGTGCTATACTGATCGACCATTTAAATTCCATTAGAATGCCCTCAATCTTTAATTCAACTTCCAATAATTCCTCAAATACATAACAATAGAAATTTCATCAAAAACATAGCTTAAATCTAAAAAACGGATCAAATCAGGTGATAAATTAGTGAAAAATAGCTTATCGGGTTCGAATTTGGCGAAACGGACCCCAAAAACATATTCTGGACATCAAAAAATGTAAAATATGACTTTTAAAATTTTTTGACTTTTTCGTTTCACAATTTTGAACGGCGGACTGCTAGATTGTGGAACTTCAAAAAATTTGACATCCTCACCCCTCCACGTGTCGGCGATGACGGAGAAACGGAGAATAACGGTGGACTCGGAACGATGTAATGAACACGATAGTGCGGGAGGTGTCAAAAACGGATGGTCGGATCGATGTGAATCGATGAAAAACCAACGAAATTGAGTTAAAATCGACGATACTTCGATTGAAATTAACGACTAACAACGATTCACGACAAAAGGTTTGAGTGTTTTTGTTCATCGGTCCATAATGAACATGATGGTGGTTTCGGTTCGTCGAACGAAGGTCGGACGGTGAGTAGTTCGGAGAGGAAATGAGGGTCAAAGGGGATGGAAAACTGGGAATTTTCTGTAGAAATACACGGGGAAGAGACTTATAATTGTCTCTAAAATAAAAATGGTTAAACTCTGAGTTTAGCTACTGAATTTCCTGTACTTTATAAAACGATCTGCTAACATTGAAATTTTTTCAATTTAATCCTGTATTTTCTTCCCAAATTACCAATTAAATCCACCACTTTATAATTCTAAAATTTAGCCCTTAGATTGGGGTGTTACAATATTTCTTAAATTTTACACTATTTTCCAAATGACCAAGACCGCTTCAATTAGGATCAATACTAATGATATCTCATGAACATAGCGTAACAAAGATATTCTTATCTTGTACAATGATTTTTGAATTTTAAAATTCTACAAGTAGAGTCCTGAAACAATCTTGGCCTATTTATTTTTATATTATTTAGTATAAATAATTATTTATGATGATTTTAATTTTATATGTAAAATGTATGAACTCACATATTATTGTAACAAATTTTAACCATGCATAATATGATTGATACTTCCATTATAGAATGTTTGAAAAAAGTAGTAAACATTTCGATGAAATTATGTTAAAAAATCTAATCAAGTAAATAAATATTTGTTATTAGTTTCATGATCATTTACTTTGCACATGAAAGTTCTTTTTTTTAAATTTCTATATACATATACAAGTTTTTTTATTATATAGTTTTAGAACATTTATGTTTAAATGTTTTAGTCGTTAAGGTTTTTAGTAAACAATAAAAGTTGCTTGAATATTACAAGTTAACGTACAAAATATATTATTAAAACAGGGCTCATACATGTAATCCGCATATATTTTATATACGAAATACTGGAGAATATATATACCTTCAACGTCTAATACATACTAACTATGGCATTTTTAGCTCCCGTAAGACAAATATCCATAAAATAGATCTCTTTCTGTTTACTTTCTTCAAATTCAAGGGTTCTTGTATAATGTGAGATCATTTGTGATGTTGAGGATCAGGTCCACCTGGACTTTGCCTCTTCGAAACCAAAGGATTCCCTATGTTTCTTTTTATGCTAGTTTTAATAACTTCTCTTCCATCCATTTCGAATGACCTTCTGTCATGACTTTTATTATTTATGTCAATTGTTGGTGTAACAGACGATTCTATAGTCAATCCTATTGAATTTTGATGAACAAAGCTAAAAGTTTTAAGTGGAGATCGTACTTTCGCTTCATTTTTAATCACTTGAGGAGATATTGAAAATGGATGAAGTGAACATACTGTAGATATCAAAACCACAAACATAACATATAGGGAAAACAAAAAGAAAACTTTGAAAGTAGCCATTCGAATGTTGAAATAAGATTTAACAATGTCCTTATCATGGGTTGATGGATATATTTATAAACTTGGATATCATAGCGCTATTTCTATTTTTTTCTAATCATTCAAAGTTTGTTCAAACAAATGCAATATGGTTGGATTTTAATGATATCCCTTTTACATCGAAAATTTTTAATCGGCTACATTTAACAAAAACTTAAGAATTCACATATTTAATTCAAAATCCGATATAAATGATTTTATATTTATATAAATTTATTATATGTTAGGTGGTTGACTTGTTTAGAATACAATATATTTCCATCCATATTATATTATATTAATGTTTTCAGTTTGACATTATTTTATAGATTTTTAATCATGTCAATAGTTCTTATGTTATTTATATGAGATTCTTCGTAAAATATTATAATACAAGTTGAATTCTTCCGAAATGTAAACATAACCAAATTGAGAAAAGTTTTGAATTTGAACCATACATCATGCACTATATAAGTCTGTTAATAAATGAACCTATTTGAATCTTTTGCGTCCTTGAAAAAGAAGATACATTTGTTCCGTTCCTCTTTCTTTAATATAAGAAAGTTATAAATCCAACTTTTAGTGAACTCATGCGTGGTAATGACATGCTCCCCAACTTTACGAGGAATATGTCATTAAATTGTGATATTTTCATGCTCTTTGTATGTTCGAAACGTGGAAAACTACATACAACAATTCTTCAAGATGATTTTAACAAATTACTCCCTTTAATATTCAGTATATGTGATCCACTTGGTCCAATCATTGTTATGGCTATGATAGATTATATATCTCGTAATTAAACCACTATATTTAGTTTTCAAATGGCTTTCTCGAAACTTTCCAAGATTTCGTCGGTCTTTCACATTGTTGGACCTCCAATAAATTTCCTCATTCTCTTATACCTCAATGAAAAAAATCTTACTCTTTCTAAAAATTTTGTAAAATATTTCTTAAATTTTACTCTATTTTTCAAATGTCCAAGACCACGTACGATCAATACTAATGATATCTCATGAACATAGCGTAAAAAATATATTCTTATCTTGTGCAATGAATTTTGAGTTTTAAAATTCTACAAGTAGAGTCAAGAAATAATCTTTGCCTATTTATTTTTAGATTATTTAGTATAAATAATTATTTCTGATGATTTTAATTTTACATGTAAAATGTATGAACTCACATATTATTGTAACAAATTTTAACCATGCATAAATATGATTGATACATCCATTACAGAATGTTTGAAAAAAGTAGTAAACATTTTGATGAAATTATGTAAAAAAATCTAATAAAGTAAATAAATATTTGTTATTAGTTTCATGATCATTTATTTTGCACATGAAAGTTTTTTTTTAAATTTATATATACATATACAAGTTTTTTTTATTATATAGTTTTAGAACATTTATGTTTAAATGTTTTAGTCGTTAAGTTTTTTAGTAAACATTAAAAGCTGCTTGAATATTACAAGTTAACATACAAAATATATTATTAAAATAGGGTTCATACATATAATTCGTATATATTTTGTATATGAAATACATGAGAATATATATACCTTCAACGTCTAATATATACCAACTATGGAGGTTTTAGCTCCCATAAGACAAATATCCATAAAATATACCTCGTCTTGTTTACTTTCTTCAAATTCAGGGGTTTTGTTATAATGTGAGATCATTTGTGATGTTGAGGATCAGGTCCACCTGGACTTCGCCTCTTCGAAACCAAAGGATTCCCTATGTTTCTTTTTATGCTAGATTTAATAGCTTCTCTTCCATCTATTATGAATGCACTTCTGTCATGACTTTTATTATTTATGTCAATTGTTGGTGTAATAGACGATTCTATAGTCAATCCTATTGAATTTTGAGGAACAAAGCTAAAATTATTAAGCGGAGATCGTACTTTCGTTTCATTTTCAATCACTTGATGAGATATTGAAAATGGACGAAGTGAACGTACTGCAGATATGGAAACCACAGACATAACATATAGGGAAAACAAAAAGGAAACTTTGAAACTAGCCATTCAAATGTTGAAATAAGATTTGACAATATCCTTATCATGGTTTGATGGTTATATTTATAAATTTGGATATCATAGCGATATTTCTAATTTTTTCTAATCATTCAAAATTTGTTCAAACAAATACAATATGGTTGGATTTTAATGATAACCCTTTTACATCAAAAAGTTTTAATCAGTTATATTTAACAAAAACTTAAGAATTCACATATTTATTTTAAAATCCGGTATAAATGATTTTATATTTATATAAATTTATTATATGTTAGGTGGTTGAATTGTTTAGAATACAATATATTTCCATCCTTGTCATATTATATTAATGTTTTCAGTTTGACATTATTTTATAGATTTTTACTCATGTCAATAGTTCTTATGCTATTTATGTAAGATTCTTCGTAAAATATTATAATACAAATTGAATTATTCCGAAATGTAAACATAACCAAGTTTAGGAAAGTTTTGAATTTGAACCATACTTCATGCCCTAGAAGTCTATTACTAAATGACCCTATTTGAATCTTTTACGTTCTTGAAAAAGAAGATACATTTGTTCCGCTTATTTTTCTTTAATATAAGAAAGTTATAAATTCAACTTTTCGTGAACCCATGCTTAGTAATGACATGTTCCCCAACTTTACGAGGGGAATGTCATTAAATTGTGATATTTTCATGCTATATGTATCTCTGAAACGTGGAGAACTACATACTACAATTCTTCAAGATGATTCTAACAAATCACTCCCTCTAATATTCAGTATATGTGATCCACTTGGTCCAATCATTGTTAAGGCTATGATAAATTCTATATCTCGTAATTAAACCACTATATTTAGTTTTCCAATGGCTTTTTCGAAACATTCCAAGATATCGTCGGTCTTTCCCATTGTTGGACCTCCAATAAATTTCCTCATTGTATTATACCTGAATGAAAAAAACCTTACTCTTTCAAAAATTTTGTAAAATATTTCTTAAATTTTACACTATTTTCCAAATGACCAAGACCGCATCAATTACGATCAATACTAATGATATACCATTAACATAACGTAACAAAGATATTCTAATCTTGTACAATGAATTTTGAGTTTTAAAATTCTACAAGTAGAGTCAAGAAACAATCTTGGCGTTATTTATTTTTATATTATTTAGTATAAATAATTATTTGTGATGATTTTAATTTATATATACATATACAAGTTTTTTTTTATTATATAGTTTTAGAACATTCATGTTTAAATGTTCTAGTCGTTATGGTTTTTAGTAAACATTAAAAGCTGCTTGAATATTACAAGTTAACGTACAAAATATATTATTTAAATTGGGCTCATACATGTAATCCGTATATATTTTCTATACGAAATACTTGAGAATATATATACCTTCAACGTCTAATAAATACTAACTATGGAGTTTTTAGATCCTCGTCAGTCAAATATCCATAAAATAGACCTCGTGCTGTTTACTTTCTTCAAACTCATGGGTTATTAAATAATGTGAGATCATTTGTGATGTTGAGGATCAGGTCCACCTCGACTTCGCCTCTTCGAAACCAAAGGATTCACTATGTTTCTTTTTATGCTAGCTTTTAATAGCTTCTCTTCCATCCATTCCGAATGCACGTCTTTCACTTCATTTTGAGGAACAAAGCTAAAATTATTAATTGGAGATCGTACTTTCACTTCATTTTCAATCACTTGACGAGATATTGAAAATGGATGACGTGAACGTACTGTAGATATCGAAACCATGAACATAACATATAGGGAAAACAAAAAGAAAACTTTGAAATTAGCCATTCGTATATTGAAATAAGATTTGACAATGTCCTTATCATGGGTTGAAGGATATATTTATAAACTTGGATATCATAGCGATATTTCTATTTTTTCTAATCATTCAAAGTTTGTTCAAACAAATTGTAACACCCCAATTTAGGGGCCTAATTTTAGAATTATAAAATGGCGGATTTAACTGGTATTTAGGGAAGAAAATTGAGGATTAAATTGAAAATTTTCAAAGTTGGCATACCGTTTTATATAGTGTAGGTAATTCAGTGGCTAAACTCATAGTTTAACCATTTTTATTTTTTAGATAATTATAAGTCTCTCCCCCTGTGTGTCTTCTGCAGATTTTCCCAGTTTTCCCTCCCCTTTGACCTACGATCTACTCGCCGGTCGGCCTCCGTTCGACGAACTGAAATCACCATCGTGTTCGTTGCGGCCGATGAACAAATCCCCTCAAACCTATCATCGTGAATCGGCGCTGTTCGTCATTAATTTCAATCGGAAGAATCGTTGGTTTTAACTCAATTTTTGTTGTTTTTTCGTCGATTAAAGTCGATCCGGCCATCCGTTTTCGACATATCCCGTACCATCGTGTTCCTTGCATCATTCCGAGTCCACCGGTGTCGTCCGTGTCTCCGTCGTCGCTGGCGCGTGGAGGGGTGAGAAAGTCAAAGTTTTCGATGTTTCAAAATCGAGCTCTCCGCCGTTCAAAATTGTGAACCGAGCTTGGTAAGTGCCTCAAAATGCCTTAAAATAATATTAAGTAATTTTTCCTTGCACGTGGGGATGGTTCTGCACGTGGAAAGAAGAAAAAAACCCGGTTTGACCGGTTCGACCTGACCTGACTGACCAACCCAACCCGTTAACCCGTTGACCGGCGTTGACCATTGACCCTGTTGACCGGCGTTGACCACCGTTGACTAGAACATTGACAGGCGTTGACCGGCCATTGAATGATTGTTGACATTTTCTGGGTATACCTAGCTTGATGTTTGTCGACGTCCTGAGTCCGTTTTTTGGGTCTGTTTTACCAAATTTGAACTCGGTAAGCTATTTTTCATTGATTTATCATCTGATTCGATCTGCTTTTCAGAATTAAGTACTTTTTTGATGAAATTTATATTGTTATGTATTTGAGGAATTATTGGAAGTTGAATTAAGGATCGAGGATGTTCGAATGGAATTTAATGGTCGATCAATATTACATGAAAATTGAGGTAATACATTACTACCTTTTCATGCTTTAAGAAACATGTTGGTATTGGTAAGTGCATGAATAAACATGTTTGGTCTCATTTGGGTATTTAATTAATTCATACACTTGATATGAATGCAGTAAAAATTCGGTAACTGAATACGGTTCGGATGATTATTATAAGAAAGTGATGGATTGTTAGAATTAAAATTACAAGTTTTGTGATTAGTGATAAAGGAATCAACCCTGTATATATAACTTATATTTTATATCAACAAAGGTTAAATGTTAAAGATATTTGGACGATAAATTATTAGAATACTCTAGTTTGGTAAAATTACGAATATTCAAGATGGCGAATCCTTGTTCATATCCTCAAGTTATACAGTTTTTCGCCGATTCATGTCGATCCGACCATCCATTTTTGAAACCTCCTGCACCATCGTGTTCCTTGCATCGTTCCGAGTCCACCGATGTCCTCTGTGTCTCCATCATCGCCTATGCGTGGAGGGGTGAGAAAGTCAAAGTTTTTGATGTTTCAGAATCGAGCTCTCTGCCGTTCAAAATTGTGAACCGAGCTTGTTAAGTGTCTCAAAATGCCTTAAAATAATTTTAAGTAATTGTTTCGGGAATTTTTGGACACTCTAGGCCACCACATGTGTCCCATGCGCCGTCCCCTACGCGTGAGGATGGTTCTGCACGTTGAAAGAAGAAAAAAACCAGTTTGAAGTGGCCCGACCCGACCCGACCTGACCCATCTCGACATGACCCTATTGACTGACCCTACTCGTTGACCCATTAACCGGCGTTGACTGATGTTTACCAAAAGTTTGACCGGCGTTGACCGGCCATTGAACGAATATTGACTTTTTTCGGGTATACCTATCCTGACATTTTTCGATGTCCTAAGTTCATTTTTGGGTTCTGCTTCATAAAATTCAAACTCGGTAAGTTGTTTGTCACTGATTTATCATCCGATTTGATCCGTTTTTCAGAATTAAGTCCCATTTTTGATAAAATTTATATTGTTATGTATTTGAGGAATTATTGGAAGCTGAATTAAGGATCGAGGACGTTTAAATGGAATTTAATGGTCGATCAGTATTACATGAAAATTGAGGTAATACATTATTACCTTTTCATGCTTTATGGAACATGTTGGTATTGGTAAATGCATGAATGAACATGTTTGGTCTCATTTGGGTATTTAATTAATTCATACACTAGATATGAATGCAGTAAAAATTCGGTAACTGAATACGGTTTGGATGATTATTATAAGAAAGTGAGGGATTATTAGAATTAAAATTACATGTTTTGTGATTAGTGATAAAGGAATCAGCCCTGGATATATAACTTATATTTTATATCAACAAAGGTTAAATGTTAAAGATACTTTGACGATAAATTATGAGAATACTCTAGTTTGGTAAAATTACGAAAATATCCTAATGTTATAAAATGACAAGAATTACCCTGAAAGTTGGTTAATAACTCTGAAAACACATATTGAGCTAATGAAACTACTGATGGGTATGAAAATGCTAGTTTTGTTTAGAAAATCTGTATAACTGATTTCTAAATGCAAGATGGCTTGTACAAGATACGAGAAGTTTGTTAAGGAATATTTTAAAGTTTAAAGATTATTCAGAAAAGAGGTAAACCCTAGAATCCCTGAATTATTATTATCTTTGTTAATAGTTTTAATACCGAAATTATATGGTTAAGTAATTATGAAATTACCCTTAAGAGAGAAAAGTAGCCCGAATTGACCCGGAATAGAAAAGTACTCAAGAAGTCATGCCTAAATCGATGAATTACTAGTTTCATCGTTAAGTTATACATTTATACAAAAAACTCTTGATAATCCGTAAATCACCCAGTTATGAGTAAATGCATAAAGAATAATTTATCGATTGTGCTCTTTTGAAAGAATTGTTTGAAATGATTGGATAAATGATAAGTTTGAATTTGATAATAAGATCGAACGGAATGAAATGATTGTAATACAATGGATATGTAAAATGACCAGAATACCCATGGAATGAAAATAACCCAAGAATATCACCAAGCTCAAGAATGATTGGATATCCTCGAGCTCTTAAATGAATGGAAAAACATTGTGCACCAAAATGAGCAAAATACCCTTATGGCCTATACTAAGTATATGTCTTGGATGAATAAGGAATCCAAGAAAACATGGGTGTTGTACTACCCTTAAAAGTTATGGAACTCAACTTAAGTGAGTTGACTAACACTAATGCTATTCTAGTACCCGAATAGCATAGATACCACTCGAATCCTTGTTCATATCCTCAAGTTCGGATCGATGCTAATTATGGAATTACTCAGCTCAGCTCAACTCTAGATCGCATTCGGTATTAAGAATTGGATATTTGTTCGACAAATCAACCACGAAGACCAAACTGAACTAAATGAAAGTACAATATGTATCTGAAAATCAGAAACGTCTGAATTACTCTGGAAAACTCTGAAGTAACCGAAATAGACTCGACTACTAATTGAAATAAGTAACCTCAATGACTAAGGATTAAATAAGTGATTCAGATGAGTCTAAAAACATTAATGAACATACATGATGTAATATTCTTATGGGTCATCAACTACAAATCAAGCACGTCAGCATTTCATGATATCGTGAAGCGTGGAAACGAAATTAAGAGCATTGGAATATCTGTTAGTTTCCTTAATATCTATTCAGCGATGATTCCGAAGATGATATATGTATAAGAATTTTTGGTATTAAAAAGTAAATACCCTTTAAGGACAATGAATTTACCAATCGACACGCATTAATTCTGTGAGATATTTATCTAGAGTTGTTTGATAATGAAATTAATCGACATAGACTGTAAATGTCCTGAACCTTCAATTTTTCTTTATCAGCTCAAGTCATATTCTGAATAACTGATGATTCCGTCAGTTATTGAACTCTTCCTATTCTGATCTCCTAAACCTAAACATCCCAAATATTTCTATTTGAATTGAATACTATCTGTTACTACCTGAGATATCAATGGGATCTCAGCTCAACTCAAAAATCTATAAATATTTGAACCAATAAGGAAAAATATGTTTATTTTTATCTGTACGTTGTTCAGCATCATCTGGTACTTCTGTATTACTGAGTTTTCCGAAGCTCACTTTATTACGCACCATTGTAGGTTAAAAGAATTGTACCAGTGCAGCTATGGACTTCAATAAGGGAGTTCTTCGGGCGTTGTTTGCAAAGTATGGTACATGTGATTATGGGGCATGTAATTTTATTTTGTTTTATATACGAGTTTGAAAATCTGTTTTATTTCTGCATTCTGATAAATCATTTTATAAGTTACATATTTTAATAAAAGTTTTAAATTTTCCGTTATTTTTACAGTGGGTCGCTCTGGTGGCCTTAATGTGAGGGTCCAGATTGGATCGGGTTACCCGCATCGGTCTGAGGGGGTTACATTTAGTGGTATCAGAGCTATGGTTGACTAAAATTTTCAAGATAGACAGACCGGTCGAATTTCAAAAAGATGTCTGATCAGTACATGCCCCTATACTACAATCGTACTTCTCTGAGCTAGAACTCCAAGGCTGAGTCCCTATCTATAATGAGCCATGTGAGAGTTACTCATATAAGAAATTCTGACCTGATTGTAAAAATGAAATTGGAATATGTTATCCCTCTATGGGACTATTCTCGTAACCAATGCTGAATTGATTCCACAAGGATAAATTTTTTCTAATTCTTTTATTGGAATGAGGGAGAGTTCTGATGAGAATGTACACTCAACTGGTTAAGAATTTGTAGAGGATTTGTACTTTTGGTAAAAACAATATAAAGCTATGAAAGAACTGATGGAAGTTTCATTTCTGTAATAATGTGACATGAATGCATTTCGAGGACGAAATTATTTTAAAGAGGGGAGAATTGTAACACCCCAATTTTGGGGCTAAATTTTAGAATTATAAAGTGGTGGATTTAATTGGTATTTTAGGAAGAAAATTGAGGATTAAATTTAAAATTTTCAAAGTTGGCAGACAGTTTTATAAAGTGCCAGAAATTCAGTGGCTAAACTTATAGTTTAACCATTTTTATTTTTGAGACAATTATAAGTCTCTTCCCCCGTATGTTTTCTGAAGATTTTCCCAATTTTCCCTCCCCTTTGACCCTCCTTTGAGCTCCGATCTACTCGCCGTATAGCCTCCGTTTGATGAACCAAAACCACAATTGTTTTTATTGTCGACCGATGAATAAATCCCCTCAAACCTCTCATCGTGAATCGGTGCCATTCGTCATTAATTTCAATCAGAAGTATCATCAGTTTTAACTCAATTTCCGTTGGTTTTTCGCCGATTCATGTCGATCCGACCATCCATTTTTGAAACCTCCTGCACCATCGTGTTCCTTGCATCGTTCCGAGTCCACCGATGTCCTCTGTGTCTCCGTCATCGCCTATGCGTGGAGGGGTGAGAAAGTCAAAGTTTTTGATGTTTCAGAATCGAGCTCTCTGCCATTCAAAATTGTGAACCGAGCTTGTTAAGTGTCTCAAAATGCCTTAAAATAATTTTAAGTAATTGTTTCGGGAATTTTTGGACACTCTAGGCCACCACATGCGTCCCATGTGCCGTCCCCTACGCGTGAGGATGGTTCTGCACGTTGAAAGAAGAAAAAAACCAGTTTGAAGTGGCCCGACCCGACCCGACCTGACCCATCTCGGCATGACCCTATTGACTGACCCGACTCGTTGACCCATTAACCGGCGTTGACTGATGTTTACCAGAACTTTGACCGGCGTTGACCGGCCATTGAACGACTGTTAACTTTTTTCGGGTATACCTATCCTGACATTTTTCGATGTCCTGAGTTCATTTTTGGGTTCTGCTTCATAAAATTCGAACTCGGTAAGTTGTTTGTCACTGATTTATCATCCGATTTGATCCGTTTTTCAGAATTAAGTCCCATTTTTGATAAAATTTATATTGTTATGTATTTGAGGAATTATTGGAAGCTGAATTAAGGATCGAGGACGTTTAAATGGAATTTAATGGTCGATCAGTATTACATGAAAATTGAGGTAATACATTATTACATTTTCATGCTTTATGGAACATGTTGGTATTGGTAAATGCATGAATGAACATGTTTGGTCTCATTTGGGTATTTAATTAATTCATACACTAGATATGAATGCAGTAAAAATTCGGTAACTGAATACGGTTTGGATGATTATTATAAGAAAGTGAGGGATTATTAGAATTAAAATTACATGTTTTGTGATTAGTGATAAAGGAATCAGCCCTGGATATATAACTTATATTTTATATCAACAAAGGTTAAATGTTAAAGATACTTTGACGATAAATTATGAGAATACTCTAGTTTGGTAAAATTACGAAAATATCCTAATGTTATAAAATGACAAGAATTACCCTGAAAGTTGGTTAATAACTCTGAAAACACATATTGAGCTAATGAAACTACTGATGGGTATGAAAATGCTAGTTTTGTTTAGAAAATCTGTATAACTGATTTCTAATGCAGATGGCTTGTACAAGATACGAGAAGTTTGTTAAGGAATATTTTAAAGTTTAAAGATTATTCAGAAAAGAGGTAAACCCTAGAATCCCTGAATTATTATTATCTTTGTTAATAGTTTTAATACCGAAATTATATGGTTAAGTAATTATGAAATTACCCTTAAGAGAGAAAAGTAGCCCGAATTGACCCGGAATGGAAAAGTACTCAAGAAGTCATGCCTAAATCGATGAATTACTAGTTTCATCGTTAAGTTATACATTTATACAAAAAACTCTTGATAATCCGTAAATCACCCAGTTATGAGTAAATGTATAAAGAATAATTTATCGATTGTGCTCTTTTGAAAGAATTGTTTGAAATGATTGGATAAATGATAAGTTTGAATTTGATAATAAGATCGAACGGAATGAAATGATTGTAATACAATGGATATGTAAAATGACCAGAATACCCATGGAATGAAAATAACCCAAGAATATCACCAAGCTCAAGAATGATTGGATATCCTCGAGCTCTTAAATGAATGGAAAAACATTATGCACCAAAATGAGCAAAATACCCTTATGGCCTATACTAAGTATATGTCTTGGATGAATAAGGAATCCAAGAAAACATGGGTGTTGTACTACCCTTAAAAGTTATGGAACTCAACTTAAGTGAGTTGACTAACACTAATGCTATTCTAGTACCCGAATAGCATAGATACCACTCGAATCCTTGTTCATATCCTCAAGTTCGGATCGATGCTAATTATGGAATTACTCAGCTCAACTCTAGATCGCATTCGGTATTAAGAATTGAATATTTGTTCGCCAAATCAACCACGAAGACCGAACTGAACTAAATAAAAGTACAATATGTATCTAAAAATCAGAAACGTTTAAATTACTCTGGAAAACTCTGAAGTAACCAAAATAGACTCAACTACTAAGTGAAATAAGTAACCTCAATGACTAAGGATTAAATAAGTGATTTAGATGAGTCTGAAAACATTAATGAACATATATGATGTAATGTTCTCATGGGTCATCAACTACAAATCAAGCACGTCAGTATTTCATGATATCGTGGAAGCGTGGAAACAAAATTAAGAGCATTGGAATATCTGTTAGTTTCCTTAAGATATATTCAGTAATGATTCCGAAGATGATCTATGGATAAGAATTTTTGGTATTAAAAAGTAAATACCCTGGATGGATAATGAATTTACCAATCGACAAGCTTTAATTATGGGAGATATTTATCTGGAACTGTTTGATAATGAAATCAATCGACATACACTATAAATGTCCTGAACCTTCATTTCTTCCTTATCAACTCAAGTCATATTCTGAATAACTGATGATTACATCAGTTATTGAACTCTTCCTATAGTGATTCTAAATTTTGACATTCTATCAGTAAACTGAAGATCTGTGTTTCTCTGCCTGTTAAGATTATCCAGTATCTCTGAATAATTTTTGTGAACTCTGGTGTATTCCCTAATCACCTGTATATTTTACATGATTTATAATTTGAATTCTGTATAATATTTGACATGGATTCTGATCTGATACTTGACCTGGATTCTGATATGATACTTGACCTGAGTTTTGTTTTAATTTTTGATATATCTGTTTACGGATGGAACATGTTTTATTTGGGGGGTAATGTTGGAGGAAGTATACCTGGAGGCTCCTCGGCTTTGTGCTCAGGGCCTTACTGGACTTGACCGTGGGTGTATGGTTCTGGGGAACCTACACATTTTTGACTTGACGGATGGAGGTAGTGTTCATATTTTTAAAATATGTTACATAAACCGATTTTACTGAAATATTTTATCTGTATCTTTTCACTGGTTTTAAGGTAACACACTAGATAACATATTCTGAACTCCTAAATCTAAACATCCCAAATAATTCCATCTAAATTGAATACTATCTGTTACTACCTGAGATATCAATGGGATCTCAGCTCAACTCAAAAATCTGTAAATATATGAACCAATAAGAAAAAATATGTTTATTTGTATCTGCACGTTCTTTAGCATTATCTGGTAGTTCTGTATTACTGAGCTTTCCGAAGCTCACTCTATTACTCACCATTGTAGGTTAAAAGAACTGTACCAGTACAACTATCGACTTCAGTAAGGGAGTTCTTCGGGCGTTGTTTGCAAAGTATGGTACATGTGATTAGGGGGCATGTAATTGTATTTTGTTTTATATACGAGTCTGAAAATTTGTTTTCTTTCTGTATACTAATAAATCATTTTATAAGTTACATGTTTTAATAATAATTTTAAATTTTCCACTATATTTACAGTGGGTCTCTCAGGTGGCCCTGATGTGACACTCTATATCGGATCGGGTTACCCGTATCGGTCTGAGGGGGTTACACAAATACAATATGTTTGGATTTTAAAGATAACCCTTTTACATGGAAAATTGTAATCGGTTACATTTAACAAAAACTTAAGAATTCACATATTTATTTTAAAATTCGATATAAATGATTTTATATTTATATATATTTATTATATGTTAGGTGGTAGAATTGTTTAGAATACGATATATTTCCATCCATATCGTATTATATTAATGTTTTTGGTTTGACATTATTTTATAGATTTTTAATCATGTAAATAATTCTTATGATATTTATATAAGATTCTTCGTAAAATATTATAATACAAGTTGAATTATTCCGAAATGTAAACATAACCAAGTTTAGGAAAATTTTGAATTTGAACCATACTTCATGCGCTATAAGTCTATTAATAAATGACCCTATTTGAATCTTTTGCATCCTTGAAAAAGAAGATACATTTTTTCCGCTCCTCTTTCTTTAATATAAGAAAGTTATAAATTCAACTTTTAGTGAACCCATGCTTGGTAATGACATGCTCCCCAACTTTACAAGGGGAATGTCATTAAATTATGATATTTTCATGCCCTATGTATGTCCGAAACGTGGAGAACTACATACTACAGTTCTTCAAGATGATTCTAACAAATTACTACCTTTAATATTTAGTATATGTGATCAACTTGGACCAATCATTGTTAAGGCTATGATAGATTCTATATATCGTATTTAAACACTATATTTAGTTTTCCAATGGCTTTGTCGAAGCTTTCCAAGATATCGTCGGTCTTTCCCATTGTCATACCTCCAATAAATTTCCTCATTCTCTTATACCTCAATGAAAAAAACCTTACTCTTTCTAAAATTTTGTAAAATATTTCATAAATTATACCTCAATACTAATGATATCTCATGAACATAGCGTAACAAAGATATTCTTATCTTGTACAATGAATTTTGAGTTTTATAATTCTACAAGTAGAGTCAAGAAAAAATCTTGGCCTTTTTTACTTTTATATTATTTAGTATAAAAAATTATTTCTGATGATTTTAATTTTACTTGTAAAATGTATGAACTCACATATTATTGTAACAAATTTTAACCATTCATAAATATGATTGATACTTCCATTATAAAATGTTTAAAAAAAAATAGTAAACATTTCGATGAAGTTATGTTGAAAAATCTAGTCATGTAAATAAATATTTGTTATTAGTTTCATGATAATTTACTTTGCACATGAAAGTTCTGTTTTGAAATTTATATATACATATACAAGTGTTTTTATTATATAGTTTAAGAACATTCATGTTTAAATTTTTTTTTATTAAACATTAAAAGCTGCTTGAATATTATAAGTTAACGTCCAAAATATATTATTTAAATAGGGCTCATACATGTAATCCATATATATTTTGTATACGAAATACTTGAGAATATATATACCTTCAACGTCTAATACATACTACCTATGGAATTTTTAACTCCTGTAAGGCAAACATTCACAAAATACACCCCGTGCGGTTTACTTTCTTCAAACTCAAGGGTTCTTGTATAATGTGAGATCTTTTGAGATGTTGAGGATCATGTCCACCTGGACTTTGCCTATTCAAAACCAAAGGATTCCCTATGTTTCTTTTTATGCTAGTTTTAATAGCTTCTCTTCCATCCATTCCGAATGCACGTCTGTCATGACTTTTATTATTAATGTCAATTATTGGTGTAACAGACGATTCTATAGCCAATCCTATTGAATTTTGAGGAAGAAAGCTAAAATTATTAAGCGGAGATCGTACTTTCGCTTCATTTTCAATCACTTGACGAGATATTGAAAATGGATGAAGTGAACGTACTGCAAATATCAAAACCACGAACATAACATATAGGGAAAACAAAGGGAAAACTTTGAAACTAGCAATTCGAATGTTGAAATAAGATTTGACAATGTCCTTATCATGGGTTGATGGATATATTTGTAAACTTGGATATCATAGCGATATTTCTATTTTTTTCTAATCATTCAAAGTTTGTTCAAACAAATACAATATGGTTGGATTTTAAGATAACCCTTTTACATCAAAAAAATTTAATCGGTTACATTTAACAAAAACTTAAGAATTCACATATTTATTTCAAAATCCGATATAAATTATTTTATATTTATATAAATTTATTATATGTTAGGTTGTTGAATTGTTTAGAGTACAATATATTTCTATCCATATCATTAATTTTTGTTTTTGGTTTGACATTATTTATAGATTTTTAATCATGTCAATAGTTCTTATGCTATTTATATAAAATTCTTCCTAAAACCTTATAATACAAGTTGAATTATTCTGAAATGTAAACTTAACCAAGTTTAGGACAATTTTGAATTTGAACTATACTTCATGCACTATAAGTCTTTTAAAAAATGACCCTATTTGAATCTTTTGCGTCCTTGAAAAAGAAGATACATTTGTTCCACTCCTCTTTGCTTAATATAAGAAAGTTATAAATTCAACTTTTAGTGAACCCATGCTTGGTAATGACATGCCGCCAACTTTACGAGGGGAATGTCAATAAATTGTGATATTTTCATGCTCTATGTATGCCCAAAACGTGGAGAACTACATACTACAATTCTTTAAGATTATTCTAACAAATCACTCCCTTTTATATTCAGTATATGTGATGCACTGTTCCAATCATTGTTAAGGCTATGATAGATTATATATCTCGTAATTAAACTACTATATTTAGTTTTCTAATGGCTTTTTCAAAACTTTCAAAGATATCGTCGGTCTTTCCCATTGTCGGACCTCCAATAAATTTCCTCATTCTCTTATACCTCAACGAAAAAAACCTTACACTTTCTAAGATTTTCTAAATTATTTCTTAAATTTTACACTATTTTCCAAATGACCAAGACCGCGTCAAATACGTTCAATACTAATGATATCTCATGAACATAGCGTAAAAAATATATTCTTATATTGTACAATGAATTTTGAGTTTTACAATTCTACAAGTAGAGTCAAGAAACAATGTTAGCCTTGTTTATTTTTCTATTATTTAGTATAAATAATTATTTTTGATGATTTTAATTTTACATGTAAAATGTATGAACTGACATGTTATTGTAACAAATTTTAACCATGCATAAATATGATTGATACTTCCATTATAAAATGTTTAAAAAAAGTAGTAAACATTTCGATGAAAATATGTTGAAAATTTTAATCAAGTAAATAAATATTTGTTATTAGTTTCATGATCATTTACTTTGCACATGAAAGTTCTTTTTTTTTAAATTTATATATATATACAAGTGTTTTTTTATTATATAGTTTTAGAACATTCATGTTTAAATGTTTTAGTCATTAAGGTTTATATTAAACATTAAAAGCTGCTTGAATATTACAAGTTAACGTCCAAAATATATTTTTTAAATAGGGCTCATACATGTAATCCTTATATATTTTGTATACGAAATACTCGAGAATATATATACATTCAACGTCTAATACATACTACCTATGGAGTTTATAGCTCCCGTAAGAAAAACATCCATAAAATATACCTCGTGCTGTTTACTTTCATCAAACTCAAGGGTTCTTGTATAATGTGAGATCATTTGTGATGTTGAGGATCAGGTCCACCTGGACTTTGCCTATTCGAAACCAAAGGATTCCCTATGTTTATTTTTTTGGTAGCTTTAATAGCTTCTCTTCTATCCATTCCAAATGCACATCTATCATGACTTTTATTATCAATGTCAATTATTGGTGTAATAGACGAGTCTATAGTCAATGCTATTGAATTTTGAGGAACAAAGCTAAAATTATTAAGCGGATATCGTACTTTCGCTTCATTTTCAATCACTTGACAATATATTGAAAATGGATGAAGTGAACGTACTGTAGATATCGAAACCACGAGCATAACTTATAGGGGAAACAAAAAGAAAACTTTGAAACTAGCCATTCGAATGTTGAAATAAAATTTGGCAATGTCCTTATCATTGGTTGATGGATATATTTATAAACTTGGATATCATAGCGATATTCTATTTTTTCTTATCATTCAAACTTTGTTCAAATAAATACAATATGGTTGGATTTTAATGAACCCTTTTACATCGAACAATTTTAATCGATTACATTTAACAAAAACATAAGAATTCAAATATTTATTTCAAAATTTGATATAAATGATTTTATATTTATATAAATTTATTATTTGTTAGGTGGTTGAATTGTTTATAATACAATATATTTCCATCCAAATCATATTATATTATTGTTTTCGGTTTGACTTTGTTTTATAGATTTTTAATCATGTCAATAGTTCTTATGCTATTTATATAAGATTCTTCGTAAAATATTATAATACAAGTTGAATTATTCCAAAATGTAAATATAACCAAGTTTAGGAATGTTTTGAATTTGAACCATACTTCATGTACTATAAGTCTATTAATAAATGACCCTATTTGAATCTTTTGTGTCCTTCAAAAAGAAGATACATTTGTTATGCTAATGTTTCTTTAATATAAGAAAGTTATAAATTCAAATTTTAGTGAAGCCATGCTTGGTGACATGCTCCCCAACTTTACGAGGGGAATGTCATTAAATTGTGATATTTTCATGATATATGTATGTCTGAAACGTGGAGAACTACATACTACAATTCTTCAAGATTATTCTAACAAAACACTTCCTTTAATATTCAGTATATGTGATCCACTTGGTCTAATCATTGTTAAGGCTATGATAGATTTTATATCTCTTAATTAAACTACTATTTAGTTTTGATGGCTTTTTCGAAACTTTCCAAGATATCATCAGTCTTTCCCATTATTGGACCTCCAATAAATTTCCTCATTCTCTTATACCTCAATGAAAAAAAGCCTTACTCTTTCTAAAATTTTGTAAAACATTTCTTAAATTTTACACTATTTTCCAAATGACCAAGACTGCGTCAATTACGATCAATACTAATGATATCTCATGAACATAGCGTAACAAAGATATACTTGTCTTGTACAATAAATTTTGAGTTTTATAATTCTACAAGTAGAGTCAAGAAACAATCTTGGCCTTGTTTATTTTTATATTATTTAGAATAAATAATTATTTCTGATGATTTTAATTTTACATGTAATATGTATGAACTCACATATTATTGTAACAAATTTTAACCATGCATAAATATGATTGATACTTCCATTATAAAATGTGTGAAAAAAGTAGTAAACATTTCGACGAAATTATGTTGAAATATCTAATCAAGTAATAAATATTTTTATTAGTTTCATGATCATTTACTTTGCACATGAAAGTTCTTTTTATAAATTTATATATACATATACAAGTGTTTTTTATTATATAGGTTTGGAACATTCATGTTTATATGTTTTAGTCGTTAAGGTTTTTATTAAACATAAAAGCTGCTTGAATATTTCAAGTTAATGTCCAAAATATATTATTTAAAAAGGGTTCATACATGTAATCTGTATATATTTTGTATACGAAATACTTGAGAATATATATACCTTCAACGTCTAATACATACTACCTATGGAGTTTGTAGCTCCCGTAAGGAAAACATCCATAAAATAGACCTCGTGTTGTTTACTTTCTTCAAACTCAAGGGTTCTTGTATAATGTGAGATCTTTTGGTGATGTTGAGGATCATGTCCACCTGGACTTTGCCTATTCGAAACCAAATGATTCCCTATGTTTCTTTTTATGCTAGTTTTAATAGCTTCTCTTCCATCCATTCCGAATGCACGTCTGTCATGACTTTTATTATTAATGTCTATTGTTGGTGTAACAAACGATTCTATAGTCAATCCTATTGAATTTTGAGGAAGAAAGCTAAAATTATTAAGCGAAGATCGTACTTTCGCTTCATTTTCAATCACTTGACGAGATATTGAAAATGGATGAAGTGAACGTACTGCAAATATCGAAACCACAAACATAACATATAGGGAAAACAAAGAGAAAACTTTGAAATTAGCCATTCGAATGTTGAAATAAGATTTGACAATGTCCTTATCATGGGTTGATGGATATATTTGTAAACTTGGATATCATAGCAATATTTCTATTTTTTTCTAATCATTCAAAGTTTGTTCAAACAAATACAATATGGTTGGATTTTAACGATAACCCTTTTACATCAAAAAATTTTAATCGGTTACATTTAACAAAAACTTAAGAATTCACATATTTATTTCAAAATCCGATATAAATTATTTTATATTTATATAAATTTATTATATGTTAGGTTGTTGAATTGTTTAGAGTACAATATATTTCTATCCATATCATATTATATTTTTGTTTTCGGTTTGACATTATTTTATAGATTTTTAATCATGTCAATAGTTCTTATGCTATTTATATAAAATTCTTCGTAAAACCTTATAATACAAGTTTAATTATTCTGAAATGTAGACTTAACCAAGTTTACGACAATTTTGAATTTGAACCATACTTCATGCAGTATAAGTCTTTTAAAAAATGACCCTATTTGAATCTTTTGCGTCCTTGAAAAAGAAGATACATTTGTTCCACTCCTCTTTGCTTAATATAAGAAAGTTATAAATTCAACTTTTAGTGAACCCATGCTTGGTAAAGACATGCCGCCAACTTTACGAGGGGAATGTCAATAAATTGTGATATTTTCATGCTCTATGTATGCCCAAAACGTGGAGAACTACATACTACAATTCTTTAAGATGATTCTAAAAAATCACTCCCTTTTATATTAAGTATATGTGATGCACTGTTCCAATCATTGTTAAGGCTATGATAGATTCTATATCTCGTAATTAAACTACTATATTTAGTTTTCCAATGGCTTTTTCAAAACTATCCAAGATATCGTCGGTCATTCCCATTGTCGGACCTCCAATAAATTTGCTCATTCTCTTATACCTCAATGCAAAAAACCTTACTCTTTCTAAAATTTTGTAAAATATTTCTTAAATTTTACACTATTTTCCAAATGACCAAGACCGCATCAATTACGATCATACTAATGATATCTCATGAACATAACGTAACAAAGATATTCTTGTCTTGTACAATGAATTTTGAGTTTTATAATTCTACAAGTAGAGTCAAGAAACAATCTTGGCCTTCTTTATTTTTATATTATTTAGTATAAATAATTATTTCTGATGATTTTAATTTTACATGTAAAATGTATGAACTCACATATTATTGTAACAAATTTTAACCATGCATAAATATGATTGATACTTCCATTATAAAATGTTTGAAAAAAAGTAGTAAATATTTCGATGAAATTATGTTGAAAAATCTTATCAAGTAAATAAATATTTGTTATTAGTTTCATAATCATTTACTTATCACATGAAAGTTCTTTTTTTTAATTTATATATACATATACATGTGTTTTTTTAATATAGTTTTAGAACATTCGTGTTTAAATGTTTTAGTCGTTAAGGTTTTTAGAAAACATTAAAAGATGGTTGAATATTACAAGTTAACGTACAAAATATATTATTTAAATAGGACTCTTACATGTAATCTGTATATATTTTTTTATACGAAATACTTGAGTATATATATACCTTCAACGTCTAATTCATATAACTGTGGAGTTTTTAGCTCCAGTAAGAAAAACAAACATAAAATAGACCTCGTGTTTTTACCATCTTCAAACTCAAGGGTTCTTGATAATGTGAGATCATTTGTGATGTTGAGGATCAGGTCCGCCTAGACTTTGCCTCGTCGAAACCAAAGGATTCCGTATGTTTCTTTTTATACTAACTTTAATAGCTTCTCTTCCATCCATTTCGAATGCACGTCTGTCATGACTTTTATTATTTATGTCAATTGTTGGTGTAATATACGATTCTATAGTCAATCCTAATGAATTTTGAGGAATAAAGCTAAAATTATTAAGCGGAGTTCGTACTTTCGCTTCATTTTCAATAACTTGACGAGATATTGAAAATGGATGAAGTGAACGTACTGCAGATATTGAAACCACAAACTTAACATATATGGAATGTTAGAGTACGCACAAAGACCAATCATATGATTATTGTAATAATTCATTTATTTAGCGATTTTATTGAATAAAGGCATTGCCAATATTATTTTATTTGTATGTATATGTTTAATATAAATTGAAAGATAATTAAGTCCATATGTCATAGTTATTATTATTAACAGATTCATAGTCAAGTATTATTATGGGCATGGACAATAATAATACGCTTAAGACTAACATGTTATTGATTGATGACAAAAAGTTGTCATTGACATAGAGATGTCATAATTGATACATGATTACATTGTCAGAGAACAATCTATTGGATTGATCCACCATGAGCATATGTCTTGGATTATTATGTTTTGATGCAGTTAAACAAGCTCCGTAACTGGTTGTTCTATAAAGACTGTTATTGAATATATCTCATATATGTAGTGGGTGTGTTTGATTAAGATAGGATTTGTCCTTCCTACATAATAGGAAATATATCACAGGCCATTTGATTGAGTGATACTAGAAACGCATGGCCATGCTTGAATAATTTGATATGAGATATCACAAACTATTCGTTAATTAAAGTCTACTCTAGATATCAAGAAACAATAAATGGGCTATACAAGTGCGACTATTCCAATACTTGTGCCTATTCTATATATAGAGGACATAAGGATGTAATACATAAAAGAGTTAATCACCAAGATGTTATGTCAATCATATTTTCTTGTAACTTAGGTGACAATGATATATTGCTAGATGTCACTCATTGTATGTAATTTTAGAATTGTTCTAACAATTACTACTAACGTTACAAGAACCTATAGGGTCACACCCTAAGATTGAAATGAGAAAAGATGTACAATTTGTTGTACGTTACTAAATTATATCTAAAGTTAAGATATGTATATTTGATATACATATGAATTTAATTATCCCGAATATATTAAGTAAGCATTAAAAGTATGTAATTTAGATTAGAACTCTTTTAATTGATATTTATAATTCGAAATAATTAAATAAGTTTTTTTTTTAAAATTAAACATTAAAGATTGTAATTCTAATTATAAGTCTTTAATGTATATTTAAGTTGTATTAATTAAATAATACTTTATTTATTAATTCAAAATAACTTTAAAAAAAACCCTAAGATGTTAGGGTAATGGATATAAAAAGGATGTGTTAGGTCTAGCAGCCGTTTTTACAACACAAATAATCTCTAGCCGTTTTTTTATCAAAATAGTTTTGGGTAAAACAAATATTGCTCTCAATCAGGTGAACTAAGTACAGGCTGAGATGTGATTTCGTGGAGGCTTACGATTCGAACTGATTAACACCACCATCAGCCGCTGTCGTCCTTACTTTTTTTCAAGGAACCCATTGTAAGTATTCGTATTCCTTCCTCTCGATTTTGGTTTTACGTACTTGGATCGCTGGTGAGACCGTCGAGTTTTGTTTTCGCTGCACTGTGGGGTGCGCTGACAGTCCCAACAGTGGTATCAGAGCTACTTGTACGATCCGAATTCGGGTTAAATTCTTAGTTGATGCGATATGTATGAGATGGATGTTCTAGTTTTATCGTGATCGACAAATATGCATGATATCATTGTTCGAATCGATAACCGCAACATGAATATGTTAATTTGTTAATCTGATTTTAATCGATTTGTTGCTACAAGGATTTTACGAAATTCATATGTCAATCGTTGACATAATGATCCCTAGGAGTGCGATAGCATATCGCGTTTGGCAGTGGAACAATTGTTGTTCTGATGTAGAAAACCTCTGGGATTGAAAATTCCAAAAGCACGATTATGTTAATAAGTGTTATCAAATCGTGAGTTTTTTCTATAGAAACGTAAGTACTATTTTTCAAAAAATCACTTGACCCTTCATCAACAGTACAAAATAAAGGCCTATATTAATGTTTTATAACAAAGGCATAACAACATGTATATATATATGATATGTTTGTTTTGCATGGTGTTTGACATGCATGGTTATATCCATTGTTCAATTTACAATGGTTTAAATTTGAAATACGGCCTGCGAGCCATGGCTTTCTATATCTCTATTGTATTTCTCTTCTCATCTTACTCCCTCGTATGTAAAATGAGTTTCTTCTAAAATTGTAATCCTATGAAGATTCACAAGGAGTAGAAGAATGACGAGAAGATACTTAAAGAGGAGTCTTAGGCTTTAGGGTTTTTTGGTTCTCCCATTGGCTTAGGATGGGCCACCATAGTCATTATTTTGGACTATAACCATTGTATCTTATTTATTGCTATATTTGTTATGTATATAATGCATCAAATGATAAAATAAGAATGAATATTGATGAGATCAACGAGGGCCTAATATTAAAATGAACAATGATGAGATAATTGCCCGAATTCCTTTTTATAATCTAAGTTAACTTACCTGTCCAATATTTCCATTGTTGTAGATTTAATGGCAAACAACACTTTATCACTGCGATCACTCCTTGAGAAGGATAAACTTAATGGCATAAAATTCCTTGATTGATTTCATAATTTGAGAATTGTTCTCAAATAGGAAAGGAATAAATATGACATTGAAGAACCTGTTCCTGATGAACCGGAAACTAATACTTCAAGAGGTGAAAAAGACAAATTCAAGAAACATATGGATGATATGTTAGATGTTGGATGTCTAATACTTGCCACCATGACTCCTGAGCTTCAGAAGCAACATGAGGACATGGTTGCATAATAGATGATTCAAAATCTCAAAGAAATATATGAAGGGCAAGCACGTCATGAGAGATATGAGACCTTTAAAGATCTTTTTTAATGAAAAATGGCATAAGGAACTCCTTATGACCTCATGTCATCAAGATGATGGGCAACATCCAAACATTGGAAAAGTTGGGATTTCCTCTCTAAGATGAATTGGCTACCGATGTTATCCTGCAATCGTTGCCAGATGGCTTTAGCCAATTTGTCCTTAATTTCAACATGAATGAAATTAACAAGGCTTTGCCACAGTTACTTGGCATGTTATGAACTACTGAAAGTAACATGAAAAAGGTTGGACCTAAGCCCATTATGATGGTCTACAAGGACAAAGAAAAGGGAAATGGAAAGGTAGTGGCAAAGTCTAAGGGAAATGGTAAGGCCAAACCAAAAAAGAAGAATGCATTAAAACCCAAAGGGGGGTTAGCAAGGAAAGAAAATGTTTCCATTGTGATAAGACCAGACACTGGAAGAGAAACTGCCCTGTTTACCTTGAAGAGGTCAAGAAGGCAAAAGCAAACAGAACGTTTGTTTCAAGTATTTATGTTATTGATGTTAATTTGTAAACATTTACTTCTTGGGTATTAGATACCAGTTATGGTTCTCATATTTGTACTTCCGTACAGGGACTGCAAAAGAGAAGGAATCTGACTAAAGAAGACGTAGACCTACGAGTGGGAAATGGAACAAGAGTTGTTACATTAGCTATAGGGACATACGTTGTATCTTTACCTAGTGGAATTGATTTAAAATTAGAGGATTGTTATTTTGTGCTTGGTTTGACTAAGAACATTATTTCTATTTATTGTTTGGACAAGATTGGTTTTGAGACTATTATTAAGAATAATTATTGTTCTTTTTATCTCGATAATGTTTTTATGGTTCGACACAATTGGTTAATGGTCTTTATATTTTGGATCAAGAAAAAACCATTTATAACATAAATACTAAGAGATCAAAAACAAATGACTCGTATCAAACTTATCTTTGGCATTGTCGTTTAGGCCATATAAGTGAGAAACGCATATCAAAACACCATAAAGATGGATTCTTACATGCATTTGTTTTCAAACAATATAATGTATGCGAATCTTGCTTGTTGGGAAAAATAACTAAAGCTCCTTTTAATAGTAAAGGTGAGTGAGCAAGTGATTTATTGGGGTTAATACATAGTGATGTATGTGGACCGATGAATACACAAGCCAGAGGTGGATTCCATTGCTTCATTACTTTCACCGATGAGTTCAGTCGGTATAGGTATATTTATCTTATACGCCATAAATCTGAAGCCCTTGAAAAGTTTAAGGAATTTAAAAATGAAGTACAAAATCAACTAAGCATGAGTATTAAGTGACTTAGATCAGATCGAGGTGGAGAATACTTAAGTATAGAGTTTGATGAACTCCTTAAAGAATGTGGGATTGTCTCACAGCTTACACCACCTAGTACACCACAATGGAATGGAGTTTCTGAAAGAAGAAATCGAACACTGTTAGACATGGTTCGATTGATGGTGAGACATAGTGATCTTTCGACTTCTTTTTGGGGACATGTACTTAAAACAACCGCTTTCACACTAAATCGTGTTCCATCTAAATCGGTTCAAAAGACACCATACGATATATGGACTGGGAAGCGTCATAGTATGTCTTTTATGAAGATTTAAGGTTATGAAGCTTATGTAAAACATCATATGTCTATAAAGCTCGAACCTAAATCTCATAAGTGTATATTTGTTGGATATTCTAAAGAAACAAAGGGATATTATTTCTTCAACCCTAACGAGAACAAAGTATTTGTTGCTCGAACAGGAGATTTTCTCGAAAGATAATTTCTCTTAAAGAAAGGGAAGGGTAGAAATATTGAACTTGGAGAAGTTCAAGAACAACATATCAATGAACCTGAAGTTGAGCATGTTTCACAAGTTGTTGAGGAGCATTCAACAGATATATTAACACAACCACTGCGCAAATCCACAAGACAATGCCGTGCACCTGAGAGATTTGGATTTCTCGTTACTGCACATGGATATGTTCTTCTTATAGATCAAGATGAGCCCAAGACTTATCAAGAGGCAGTGTCTAGCCCAAACTCTGAGAAATGGCTTGAAGCCATGAGATCTGAGATGGATTTCATATCAGTAAACCAAGTATGGACTTTGGTTGAACCACCTGAAGGGGTCAAACCTATAGGGTGTAAATGGGTTTTCAAGAAGAAAACCGACATTGATGGTAATGTACAAATATACAAGGGACGATTAGTCGCTAAAGGTTTTCGACAAGTTCATGGTGTAGATTATGATGAAACATTCTCCCCTGTAGCTATGTTTAAGCCCATCAGGATCTTGCTCGCAATAGTTGTATTCCATGATTATGAAATATAGAAAATGGACTTCAAAACCGCTTTCCTTAATGGAAAACTTTAAGAGGATGTGTATATGACACAACTAGAAGGTTTTGTCATTCTAGAAAATGCTGGAAAGATTTGTAAACTACAGAGGTCTATTTATGGACTAAAGAAAGCTTCTCAGAGCTGGAATTTGTTTCAATGATGCAATCAAAGAGTTTGGTTTTATCAGAAATGAAGATGAGCCTTGTATTTATAAGAAGGCTAGTGGGAGCATTATTGCTTTCCTGATCTTGTATGTAGACGATATACTCATCATAGGAAATGATATACAGTCTGTTAAGACTTGGTTAGGTAGTTGTCTTTCTATGAAAGATTTGGGTGAGGAAGCGTATATCTTAGAGTTAAGATCAATAGAGATAGATCAAGACGACTTATAGGTTTGAGTCAAAGTACATATATAGACAAAGTGCTGAAAAGGTTCAATATGGAAGAATCGAATAAATGATTTTTTCCTATTAGACATGGAATTTCTCTTTCGAAGGAAATGTGTCATTCAACTCCACAAGAGAGAGAACGGATCAATAAGATTCCATATGCTTCGGCTTTTGGTTCTATCATTTATGCCATGATATATACTCAACCAGATGTATCGTATGCTTTAAGCATGACGAGTTGATATCAAGCAAACCTAGTGAAAATCACTAGGTTGCGGTTAAAAATATCCTTAAGTACTTAAGAAGAACTAACGATAAATTTCTTGTCTATGGAGGGAAGGAAGAGCTTAGTGTAAAATTTTATATTGATTCCACCTTCCAAACTGACAAGGATGAATCACGATCGCAATTGGGTTTTGTGTTTTTTTCTTAATGGAGGTGTTGTGAGCTGGAAAAGTTCGAAGTAAGAAACAGTAGATGATTCTAAAACAGAGGCTGAATACATTGCAGCCAGTGAAGCAGCAAAAGAGGATGTTTGGATCAAGAAGTTCATATTGGAATTAGCGGTTGTTCCCAGCATATCAGATGCTGTAGAACTCCGTTGTGACAATAATGGAGACATTGCACAAGCATAGCAACCCATATCTCATCAACAATCCGAACATATTCTTAGGCGCTTTCATCTAATTCGAGAGATCATAGATCGAGGAGATGTGGAAATATACAAAGTACACACGGATGACAACATTGTTGATCCCTTGACGAAACCTCTTACATAGTAGAGGCATGATCGTCACACTGAGTCACTCGGTATTAGATATGTGAGTGATTGGTCTTAGTGCTAGTGGGAGATTGTTAGAGTATACCCAAAGACCAATCATATTATGATTGTAATAATACATTTATTTACAGATCTTATTGAATAAAGGAATTACCAATATTTTTTTCAGTTATATGTATGTGTTTAACATAAACTGAAAGATAATTAAGTCCATATAATGTCATAATTGTTATTATTAAAAGAACCCTTGTCAAGTATTATTATGGGCATGGAAAATAATAATACGCTTAAGACTAACATGATATTGATTGATGACAACGAGTTGTCATTGACATAGAGATGTCAGAATTGATACATGATTACATTGTTAGAGAACAATATATTGGAATGACCCACCATGAGCATATGTCTTAGATTATTATATGACAGTCATAACATTGCTCATGGTGATCACTATATGTATGATCCTCAGACTTGAGATCAATACTATCCCAACATATATTGTTGTATGTTTTGATGCAGTTAAACAAGCTTCGTAACTAGTTACTCTATAAAGATTGTTATTGTTTCTCAATATATGTAATGGGTGTGTATGATTAAGATAGGATTTGTCCTTCCTACATAATAGGAAATATATCACATGCAACTTGATTGAGTGAGACTAGAAACACATGGCCATGCTTGAATAAGTTGATATGAGATATCACAAACTATTAGTTAATTATAGTCTACTCTAGATATCAAGAAACAATAGATGGGCTATACAAGTATGACTATTCCAAGACTTGTTCCTATTCTAAATATAAAGGACATAAGGATGTAATACATAAAAGTGTTAATCACCAAGATGATATGTCAAATCATATTTTCTTGTAACTTAGGTGACAATGATATATTGCTAGATGTCTCTCATTGTATGTAATTTAAAATTGTTCTAACAATTACTACTAACGTTACAAGAACCTACATGGTCACACCCTAGGATTGAAATGAGCAAAGATGTACAATTTGTTGTGTGTTACTAAAATATATCTAAAGTTAAGATATGTATATTTGATATAAATATGAATTTAATTATCCTGAATATATTAAGTAAGGATTAAAAGAATGTAATTTATATTAGAACTCTTTTAATTGATATATATAATTCAAAATAATTAAATAAACTTTTTTTAAAAATTAAACATTAAAGATTGTAATTCTGATTATAAGTATTTAATGTATATTTAAGTTGAATTAATTAAACAATACTTTATTTATTAATTCGAAACAACTTTTAAAAAAACCCTAAGATGTTAGGGTAATGGATATAAAAAGGATGTGTTAGGTCTAGCAGCCGTTTTTACAACACATATAATCTTTAGCCAATTTTTCTCAATATAGTTTTGGGGAAAACAAGTTTAGGAAAGTTTTGAATTTGAACCATACTTAATGCACTATAAGTCTATTAATAAATGACACTATTTGAATATTTTGCGACCATGAAAATAATATACATTTGTTTCGCTCCTCTTTCTTTAATATAAGAAAGTTATAAATTCAAATTTTAGTGAACCCAAGCTTAGTAATGACATGCTCCCCAACTTTACAAGGGGAATGTCATTAAATTGTGATATTTTCATGCTCTATGTAAAATATTTCTTAAATTTTACACTAATTTCCAAATGACCAAGACCGCATCAATTACGATCAATACTAATGATATCTCATGAACATAGCATAACAAAGATATTCTTTTCTTGTACAATGAATTTTGAGTTTTATAATTCTACAAGTAGAGTCAAGAAAAAATCTTGGCCTTATTTATTTTTATATTATTTAGTATAAATAATTATATCTGATTATTTTAATTTTACATGTAAAATGTATGAACTCATATATTATTGTAAAAAATTTTAACCATGCATAAATATGATTGATACTTCCATTATAAAATGTTTGAAAAAAGTAGAAAACGGTTCGATGAAATTATGTTGAAAAATCTAATCAAGTAAATAAATATTTGTTATTAGTTTCATGATAATTTACTTTGCACATGCATGTTCTTTTTTTAAATTTATATATACATATACAAGTGTTTTTTTTACTATATAGTTTTAAAACATTCATGTTTAAATGTTTTAATCGTTAAGGTTTTTCATAAACATTAAAAGCTGATTGAATATTACAAGTTAACGTACAAAATATATTTTTTAAATAGGGCTCATACATGTAATCCGTAAATATTTTGTGTACGAAATACTTGAGAATATATATACCTTCAACGTCTAATACATACTAACTATGGAGTGTTTAGCTCCCGTAACACAAACATCCATAAAGTAGACCTCGTGATGTTTTCTTTCTTCAAACTCAAGGGTTCTTGTATAATGTGAGATCATTTGTGATGTTGAGGATCAGGTCCACCTGGACTTTGCCTATTCGAAACCAAAGGATTCCCTATGTTTCTTTTTATGCTAGCTTTAATAGCTTCTCTTCCATCCATTCCAAATGCATGTATGTCATGACTTTTATTATTTATGTCAATTGTTGGTGTAACAGACAATTCTATAGTCAATCATATTGAATTTCTAGGAACAATGCTAAAATTATTAAGTGGATATCGTACTTTCGGTTCATTTTCAATCACTTGACGAGATATTGAAAATGGATGATGTCAACGTGCTACAGATATCAAAACCACAAACATAACATATAGGGAAAACAAAAAGAAAACTTTGAAACTAGCCATTCGAATATTGAAATAAGATTTGACTATGTCCTTATCATGGGTTGATGGATATATTTATAAACTTGGATATCATAGCGATATTTCTATTTTTTTTCTAATCATTCAAAGTTTGTTCAAACAAATACAATATGATTGGATATTAATGATAACCCTTTTACATCAAAAAATTTTAATCGGTTACATTTAACAAAATCTTAAGAATTCACATATTAATATTAAAATCCGATATAAATGATTTTATATTTATTTAAATTTATTATATGTTAGGTGGTTGAATTGTTTAGAATACAATATATTTCCATCCATATCATATTATATTATTGTTTTCGGTTTGACATTATTTTATAGATTTTTAATCATGTCAATAGTTCTTATGCTATCTATATAAGATTTTTCGTAAAATTTTATAATACAAGTTGAATTATCCCGAAATGTAAACAAAACCAAGTTTAGGAAAGTTTTGAATTTGAACCATACTTCATGCACTATAAGTCTATTAATAAATGACCCTATTTGAATCTTTTACATCCTTGAAAAAGAAGATACATTTGTTCCGCTCTTCTTTCTTTAATATAAGAAAGTTATAAATTCAACTTTTAGTGAACTCATGCTTGGTAAAAACATGATCCCCAACTTTACGTGGGGAATGTCATTTAATTTTAATATTTTCATGCTCTATATATGTCCGAAACGTGGAGAACTACATACTAATATTCTTAAAGATGATTCTAACAAATCACTCCCTATCCACTTGGTCCAATCATTGTTAAGGCTATGATAGATTCTATATCTCGTAATTAAACTACTATATTTAGTTTTCCAATGGCTTTTTTGAAACTTTCCAAGACATCGTCGGACCTCCAATAAATTTTCTCATTCTCTTATACCTCAATGAAAAAAACCTTACTCTTTCTAAAAGTTTGTAAAATAATTCTTAAATTTTACACTAATTTCTAAATGACCAAGACCGCGTCAATTATGATCAATACTAATGATATCTAATGAACATAGCGTAACAAAGGTATTCTTATCTTGAACAATGAATTTTGAGTTTTATAATTCTACATGTAGAGTCAACAAACAATCTTGACCTTATTTATTTTTATATTATTTAGTATAAATAATTATTTATGATGATTTTAATTTTACATGTAAAATGTATGAACTGACATATTATTGTAACAAATTTTAACCATGCATAATATGATTGATACTTCCATTATAAAATGTTTGAAAAAAGTAGTAAACATATCGGTGAAATTATGTTGAAAAATCTAATCAAGTAAATAAATATTTGTTATTAGTTTCATGATCATGTACTTTGCACATGAAAGTTCTTTTTTTTTAATTTATATATACATATACAAGTGTTTTTATTATTATATAGTTTTAGAATATTCAAGTTTAAATGTTTTAGCCGTTAAGGTTTTTAGTAAACATTAAAAGCAACTTGAATATTACAAGTTAACGTACAAAATATATTATTTAAATAGGGCTCATATATGTAATCTGTATATATTTTGTATACGAAATACTTGAGAATATATATACCTTCAACGTCTAATACATACTAACTATGGAGTTTTTAGCTCCCATAAGCCAAACATCCATAAAATAGACCTCGTGTTGTTTACTTTCTTCAAACTTAAGGATTCTTGTATAATGTGAGATCAATTGTGATGTTGAGGATCATGTCCACCTGGACTTTGCCTCTTCGAAACCAAAGGATTCCCTATGTTTCTTTTTATGCTAGCTTTAATAGCTTCTATTCCATCCATTCCAAATGCATGTATGTGATGATTTTTATTATTTATGTCAATTGTTGGTGTAACAGACGATTCTATACTCAATCCTATTGAATTTTGAGGAACAACGCTAAAATTATTAAGTTGATATCGTACTATCGCTTCATTTTCAATCACTTGACGACATATTGAAAATGGATGATGTCAACGTGCTGCATATATCGAAACCACAAACATAACATATAGGGAAAACAAAAAGAAAACTTTGAAACTAGCCATTCGAATGTTGAAATAAGATTTGGCAAACTCCTTATCATGGGTTGATGGATATATTTATTAACTTGGATATCATAGCGATATTTCTATTTTTTTTCAAATCATTCAAAGTTTGTTCAAACAAATACAATATGGTTGGATTTTAATGATAACCCCTTTTAATAAAAAAATTTAAGAATTCACATATTTATTTCAAAATCCGATATAAATGATTTTATATTTATATAAATTTATTATATGGTAGCTGGTTGAATTTTTTAGAATTCAATATATTTCCATCGATATCATATTATATAATTGTTTTCGGTTTGACATTATTTTATAGATTTTTAATCATGTAAATAGTTCTCATGCTATTTATATAAGATTCTTCATAAAATATTATAATACAATTTGAATTTTTCTGAAATGTAAACCTAACCAAGTTTAGGAAAGTTTTGAATTTGAACCATACTTCATGCATGTTAGGTATGGCTCATAAATATACCGATACATGGTTATATTTGTAAATATGTTCTAGGGTTTATTTATTATAAATAGAGATGTAACCTAAAACTATGAGACATTGAATAAAACTTCTAGCGCAGCCTAGGCATCGAGGACGTATATTACTGAACCTCGTTAAAATTCTTGTGTTCTTTTTTTTTCTTTACCCGATTCTTCAACAATTCGTATCAGATGTCAGGAACCAAATTTGAAGTTGTGAAATTTGATGGTCAGGGTAACTTTGGATTATGGCAAACAATAGTGAAGGATCTGTTGGCACAGCAAGGGATCCTGAAGGCTTTGTGACCTACAAAGTCAGTGTCGATGGATGAGGAAGATTGGGAAGAATTGCAACAGTAAGCGGAATGAACCATACGATTATGCTTGGTGGACGAGGTCATGTATCACGTCATGCATCTGTCGTCTCTAAATGAAATTTAGAGGAAGTTGGAAAGTCAGTTTATGTCCAAATCCTTAATGACTAAATTGTATCTAAAGCAGCGGCTGTATAGGCTAAAGATGCAAGATGATCATGATTTGGCGCAACATGTGAATGTCTTCAATCAAATCGTTTTTTGATTTGGCTCGGCTTGATGTAAAAATTGAGGATGAAGACAAAGCGACGATTTTGTTGTGTTCGTTGCCTCCCTCTTACGAACACATGATGACTACTCTTATATATGGGAAAGAAACTATCAAAGTTGAGGAGATTACTGCAACCTTGTTGGCTCACAACCAGTGGAAGCAGAATGCAGGGGAAAGCTCTCAAGCTGATAGCTTATATGTCAAGGGTAATCGAGACCGTGGACGAAAGCCAGAGAAGGCAGGGTCTAGGAAGCATAATTTCAAATCCAAATATAGGGAAAAGAAGACAATTCATTGTTACAAGTGCAATAAGGTAGGACATATGAAGCGAGACTGTCCGAAGTTGAAAAAACAAAACTGATGAGAAGCGTGATGACTCATCAAAGTCTGTGAATGTGATAGAGGATGACAATTCTGATTGTAGTGAGGGTGATATGCTCTCTATTTCAAAGACTCAATTGACGGATGTTTGGACTCTTGATTCTGAATGTTCTTATCACATCACACCAAATAGGGAATGGGTTACAACATACAGGTCGGTTAATTCTGGTTCTATTTATTTGGGTGATGATCGATGTTGCAATATTGTTGGTATTGGTGAGGTCAGAATTAAGATGTATGATGGCTCTGTTCGGACGTTTAGTGGTGTTCGGCATATCCCAGATTTGAAGATGAATTTTATTTCTTTGGGTACTTTGCACAATAATGGTTTTATCCCTAAGGCTGATGAGGATAGGGAAACCATTCGGATTTTTAAAGGAGCTTTGACTGTAATGAAAGGAAAGATGACTGCAGGGAATATTTACAGATTGTTAGGGAGTACTGTTGTAGGTGGAGTTCATTCGGTTGAGTCTTGTGATGATACTACCAAACTGTAGCATATATGTCTTGCTCATCTTAGTGAACGTGGTATAACTGAATTACATAAAAGAAATCTGTTGCATGGTATTAAAAGCTGCAAGCTCAATTTTTGCAAGTATTGTGTTCTTGGTAAACATACTAAAGTTCGTTTCAAGACTGTGAAGCACATAACTGAAGGCATTCTTGATTATGTACATTTGATGTATAGGGGCCTTCACTGAAAGTTTGGGTGTATTTTTATAAACATAAATCTGACATTTTTGAGAAGTTCAAGCTGTGGAAAGCTGAGGTAGAAAACCAAACAGAATGAAAAATCAAGTGTTTATGGTCTGACAATGGTACGGAGTACACATATTCACAGTTTTTACACTTCTGTAAGGAGCATGGGATTAAGAGGCATTTTATAGTGCGCAAGACACCACAACAGAATGGTGTTAGGTATGGCTCATAAATATACCGATAAAGAGGACAATGATATATTTGTAAATATGTATCAGGGTTTATTTATTATAAATAGAGATGTAACCTAAACCTATGACACATTGAATAAAACTTCTAGCGTCGCCTAGGCACCGAGCACGTAAGCACATTGTTGAACCTTGTTAAAATTTTTGCGTTCTTTCCTTTTTCTTTACCTGATTCTTCAATAAAGCACTATAAGTCTATTAATAAATGACCCTATTTGAATCATTTGCGTCCTTGAAAAAGAAGATACATTTGTTCCGCTCCTCTTTCTTTAACATAAGAAAGTTATAAATTCAACTTTTAGTGAACCCCTGCTTGGTAATGCCATGCTCCCAACTTTACGAGGGAAATGTCATATAATTGTGATATTTTCATGCTCTATGTATGTCTGAAACGTGGAGAACTACATACTACAATTCTTCAAGATGATTATAACAAATCACTCCCTTTAATATTCAGTATATGTGATCCACTTAGTCCAATCATTGTTAAGGCTATGATAGATTGTGTATCTCGTTATTAAACTACTATTTAGTTTTCTAATGGCTTTTTTGAAACTTTCCAAGATATCGTCGGTCTTTCCCATTGTCGGACCTCCAATAAATTTCCTCATTCTCTTATACCTCAATGAAAAAAACCTTACTCTTTCTAAAATTTTGTAAGATACTTCTTAAATTTTACACTATTTTCCAAATGACCAAGACCGCGTCAATTACGATCAATACTAATGATATCTCATGAACATAGCGTAACAAATATTCTTATGTACAATGAATTTTAAGTTTTATAATTCTACAAGTAGAGTCAAGAAAAAATATTGGCCTTATTTGTTTTTATATTATAGTATAAATAATTATTTCTGATGATTTTAATTTTACATGTAAAATGTATGAACTCACATATTATTGTAACAAATTTTAACCATGCATAAATATGATTGATACTTCTATTATAAAATGTTTACAAAAAGTAGTAAACATTTCGTTGAAATTATGTTGAAAAATCTAATCAAGTAAATAAATATTTGTTATTAGTTTCATGATAATTTACTTTGCACATGAAAGTTCTTTTTTTAAAATTTATATACATATACAAGTGTTTTTTTATTATATAGTTTTAGAACATTCATGTTTAAATGTTTAGTCGTTAAGGTTTTTAGTAAACAAAAAGCTGCATGAATATTTCAAGTTAACTTACAAAGTATATTATTTAAATAGGGCTCATACATTTAATCTATATATATTTTGTATACGAAATACTTGAGAATATATATATACCTTCAACGTCTAATACATACTAAGTATGGAGTTTTTAGCTCCCATAATACAAACATCCATAAAATAGACCTCGTGAATTTTACTTTCTTCAAACTTAAGGGTTTTGTATAATGTGAGATTATTTTGTGATTGATCAGGTTCACCTGGACTTTGGCTCTTCGAAACCAAAGGATTCCCTATGTTTCTTTTATGCTAGCTTTATTAGCTCTTCCATCCATTCCGAATGCACGTCTGTCATGACTTTTATTATTTATGTCAATTGTTGGTGTAACAAACGATTCTATAGTCAATCCTATTGAATTTTGAGGAACAAAGCTAAAATTATTAAACAGAGATCATACTTTCGCTTTATTTTCAATCACTTTGAAAATGGATGAAGTGAATGTACTACAGATATCGAAACCACAAACATAACATATAAGTACAACAAAAAGAAAACTTTGAAACTTTGATGGATATATTTATAAACTTGGATATCATAGCGATATTTCTGTTTTTTTTCTAATCATTCAAAGTTTATTCAAACAAATACAATATTGTTGGATTTGAATGATAACCCTTTTACATTGAAAATTTTTAATCGGTTACATTTAACAAAAACTTAAGAATTCACATTTTTATTTCAAAATCCGATATAAATGATTTTATAGTTATATAAATTTATTATATGTTAGGTGGTTGAATTGTTTAGAAGACAATATATTTCCATCCATATCATATTATATTAATGTTTTTGGTTTGACATTATTTTATAGATTTTTAATCATGTCAATAGTTCATATGCTATTTATATAAGATTCTTCGTAAATTATTATAATACAAGTTGAATTATTCCGAAATGTAAACATAACCAAGTTTAGGAAAGTTTTGAATTTGAACCAAACTTCATGCACTATAAGTCTGTTAATAAATGACCCTATTTGAATCTATTGCATCCTTGAAAAAGAAGATTCATTTGTTTCGCTCCACTTTCTTTAATATAAGATGCTTGGTAATGACATGCTCCCAACTTTACGAGGGGAGTGTCATTAAATTCTTATATTTTCATGCTCTATGTAAGTCCGAAACGTGGAGAACTACATGCTACAATTCTTCAAGACGATTCTACATGTAACAACCCGAAATTTTTAAAAATAATATTTAATTGAGATTTGAGGTTTTAATTATGAAAATTGGTAAATTTTAGGGACCAAATTAGAAGTTTTTAAAACTTGTAGCCAATTTTAGAGTTAAAGAAAATTCAGGGATCAAGCCTTGAATTTACCCCTGGAGTGTCAGCAGAAACACATTATATGCGTTTCATTCATTATGAAATTAGAATGAAATTAAGTTTTTCCTTCAAAAAAAGCCTCTCATTCTAAACACGATTCTGACGCCGTCTGACCTCTGATCGTCATTTTGAAACCACCATCGTGTTCGTCATCGAGCGAGGAACAAACACCTTAAATTAATTGAAGTGAAACGCTGCCAAACGCCGTGAATTTCAAGTCAATGTCTCGACTTTTTTTTAGCTCAATCGCTGAGAAAATCTTAAATTCATCGTTGATCGTTGCTCCGTTTACGACACCTCCCGCACCATCGTGTTCCTTGTGCCGTTCCGAGTCCGCCGGTGTCATCCTTGGTCTCCGTCGATGGCAGCGCGTGGGGAGGTGAAGCGGTCAAAGTTTCCGATTTGTTGAAATCGAGCTCTCCGCTGTTCAAAAATTTGAACCGAGCTTTGTAAGTATCTCGAAATCGTTCAAAACTTTGACCCGACCGTTGACCGGTGCTATTTTAGTAATTAATTCCAAATAGGTGCTATTTTAGTAATTAATTTAAAAAAGGTACTATTTCTGTAAAATGGTTGACAGTTTGTTGACCTCCTTTGACCAGAACTTTGACCGGCTTTGACCGACTATTAAACGGTCGTTAATCTATTCCGAGAATACCTATCCTGATATTTTTTGACGTCCCGAATATGTTTTTGGGGTCCGTTTCACCAAATTTGAATCTGAAAGTCTCCAAATCGTCAGTCAAACCCATTGACTTTGACCAAGAATTCAGAATTTCAGAAGGTCATACTTTATGTTTTTCGACGTTCTGAATCTGATTCCGAAGTCCGTTTTGCCAAATTTTGACCCGAAATCCCTGAATCAAGCATGTGAACCCGAAAGGCTTACTATTTTAATTATTTATTTGAGATTTGGTTAAGGAATTAATTCAATAAAATATTTTATAAAGGTACTCGTGTTTCAGCTGAGCGAGGATCAGTTAGGTCTGGAGTTGTTCATTCGTCAGATCAGTCCGAACCACATACTACAAGAAATACCCGTAGGTTCCATATATTATTTAAATAAAGATTAAGATTATTTAGATTCCAGTATGGATTTTTTTTCTAATTCATAGGATCTAGCGCTGCAACAGAGCGTGATCGACAAACCCAATAATAGGCTTCCCTATCTGATTTCTCAGACTATTACAGGTGTGTTTTTCGACAGTGTTACATTAGTAATGTTTTAAAATATATATATGAATATTGTGTATCTGACATCTGATTTACTGTGTATTTCTGATATGATTTCTGGTTACGGTATTTTATACCGAATCTCTGAATAATGACTATCTGATATCTGAATTTCTAATAGTACTGATTTATCTTCTGATTTCTGTATTTCTATATATGATTTCCAAATATGAACACTTTTATGTTTTAAAGAATTAATCATGGTTTTCATTCAAATACATTCATGAACATCTCTATCATTGGGGGGTATTGTTGAAGGAAGTATATCCGCAGGTTCCTCGGCTTTGTGCTTAGGGCCTTATTTGTTGTGTGGGCTGAGTGTATAGTTCTGGGGAACCTACACATTCTGTTGTGATGGGCTGGGGGTAGTGTTCATATTTTTAACGACATAATTGCATAAATTGATTTTACTAGAATATTTTTATCAGTATGTTTTTATATACACTGTATGGAGCACACTTGGCTTTTTATCTCATTCTGTAGTTTTTACCCTTTTTCAGATAACAGCAGACCGTAAGCTAGCAGATTTGGCATCAGGAGAGATCGACTACTTATTTTGTACGAACATATATCTTTATATGTTTTTCGGTTCTATTTGGTGTCATGTATTTGCTATCTTTTTAGATATGGCTGTATTATTAATATTTTGTTCTATATTATATCTAATGTATTTTAAGGAGAAAAAAAGCCTATGAATGGGACATTTGACCACTTAGGTTTGGGTCTAACTTACAGACCGGGTCTGAGGGGTTATATTTGGTGGTATCAGAGCTTTTGGTTTTAAATACTCGGACTATATATAGGTCCTAAATTTTGGATTTTTAAGAAATAAAAAAATGTCACCTTATTCTATGATTTAAAAATTTTCTCGAGATCCTTGGTGCTAATCTGACATATGTTTCAAATTCTTTCTGTAGAGCCTTATAGATCCAACGATGAGTGCTGCTAGAGGTCGTAGGACAGGACGTGGACGTGGACGTGGTCGAGGGCGTGTTGCTCGACCTTCTATTACGATTGACGATCTGATGTCTCCGCGTGATCCTCCTGTTCCGCAAGTAGATCCGACCATTTCTCATGATGACCAATTTACTCCTGTGAGAGATCCTCCCGTCACTAGTGATGAGTATACTAACATGAACGAAGATGCCATTAATAGAGCTAGCTATATTCCGCATGTTTCAGAGAGCTGCCAGAGCCCCTAGTAATATGATTGCGGTTGAGATTTCAAATTCTCTGGTTGCTGTTGGTGTTGTTCTATTCGAGGGTATTATTGGTGGACCTCCGACAGACATTGAGTATTGGTTGGATGACACCGAGAGGATTATGGATGAGATGGACCTCAGACCTGAATAGAAGTTGAAGGGGGCCCTAACTATATTGAAGAAAGAGAGCTTCAGATGGTGGCAATCAATTTCTGGTAGTATTCTGAAAAACCAATTAACATGGGATCTTTTCAAGACGCGCTTTTAGAGTCGCTACATCGGAGAGAGATACCTGCAGGAGCGACGTCAGGAGTTTCAGAATCTGGAGCAAGGTAGCATGTCTGTTATAGACTACGAGGTTGAGTTCATCCGATTGAGTCATTATGCTCCTGGACTTGTTGACACGGAGACAGATCGATGCTTGAGGTTTGAGAATGGACTCAGGTATGAGATCAGGAGTCGAGTCGCTACCCACCGAGAGAGGAATTTTGATGCCTTGGTTGATATAGCCATGTCTGTTGAGGAAAATAGAGCGACTAGGTATGGAGAACAAAAGAGATAGTGATCGAGCTCAAACCCGATTCAGGAGGCCTTCTGGTTCTGTTGATTCTTTTGCATATCCTAGCAAGAGAGGCAGGGGTGAATATTTTCAGAGAGACGGTGCGAGTGTCAGGCGTGTAGCATCCGGTTCTTCAGCTGTTCAGTCTTCTAGATCTGTTGATTCTTCCGGGTTACAGCCATATAATTATTGTAGAAAACCTCATCCTGGGGGAATGCAGAAAAAAATTTGGTACCTGTTTTAAATGTGGTTCTGGTGGCCATTTTATAAAGGATTGTCCAGTATCAGTTACTACAGTTCAGACACCAGCTCGTATTCCTGCTCGTTCTCATAGTACAGTCCAGACTCCAGTACATGGTCGTACTCAGGAGAGAGCACCTAGATCGGCCAGGAGAGGCCGAGTATCTCAGAGTAAGGGTCCATTCAGATTTGAGGCCAGACAGCCTAAATTGGTTTACACTACCAGACTTCGACAAGATCGTGATGGGCCTACTGTGACTACAGGTACTGTTACTATTCATTCAGTTCCATACTTTGCATTGTTTGATAGTGGCTCTACGAATTCCTATGTATCACATTCTATTTCTGAGGATCTAAATATTCATGTTGAGAATACTGAGCATTCAGTGATAGTTCAAAGTCCCTTAGGCAAGTCCATTATGTTGGATCGTATTTTTAGACAGTGCCCTATAGAGATAAATAGGGAAATTTTTCCGGCCGACCTGATGGAGTTACCTTTGGAAGAGTTTGATTTGATTCTCGGCGTAGATTGGTTGGAAAAACATCGAGTAAATATTGATTTTGAGACCAAGAGAGCTGTTCTGAAGACCCCAGATAATCGAAAAATTATAATGATCGGGGAACGCCGTGGATTTCTGATGAATGTTGTGTCTGCTTTCGTAGCTGAGAAGATGATCAGGAAAGGTTTTGAGGCGTTTCCTGCTTTTATATTGGATACTAGGAGTTCTCAATCTGATATTTAAGGCATCCGGGTTGTTAAGGAATTTCCCGATGTTTATGTAGAGGAGTTGCATGGATTACCTCCAGATAGAGAAGTTGAGTTTGAGATTGAAGTCTATTCTGGTTCCACTCCGGTTTCAATGGCTCCTTATCATATGGCCCCAAAGGAGCTTAAGGAACTGAAAGTCCAACTTCAGGAGTTGTTGGATAGGGGATTTATCCGACCTAGTGTATCACCGTGGGGAGCCCCAGTTCTCTTTGTCAAGAAGAAAGACAGAACATTGAGACTCTGTATTGATTATAGGAAGCTGAACAAGCTCACGGTTAAAAACAAATATCCTCTGCCCAGGATCGATGATCTATTTGACTAATTTCGAGGGGCTTATATCTTTTCAAAAATAGACTTGAGGTCTGGTTATTATCAACTCAAAGTGAAAGACTCGAATATTCCAAAGACTACTTTCCGTACTTGGTATGGGCATTATAAGTTTTTAGTGATGTCATTCGGGTTAATAAATGCCCCTGCTACTTTTATGGATCTGATGCATAGGGTGTTTCGACCTTATTTGGAACAGTTTGTAGTTGTGTTCATTGATGACATACTGGTGTATTCTAGAAGTGAAGCAGAACATGAGGAGTATTTAAGGATTGTTCTACAGACTCTAAGGGAGAATAAGTTGTACGCTAAGTTGAGCAAGTGTGAGTTTTGGCTCAGCGAAGTGACTTTTCTTAGACATATCTTTTCTAATGATGGTATTCGGGTGGATCCAAGCAAAGTGGAGGTTATTCTGATATGGAAGTAACCCAGGAATATTTCTGAGATCCGTAGTTTCTTTGGCTTAGCTGGTTACTACCTTCGTTTCGTTGAGGGGTTCTACCTTATTGCAACTCCTTTGACGAAACTATTGAGGAAAGATGTTCCATTTGTCTGGTATGAGAACCAACAAGCTAGCTTTGAGAAATTGAAGATTGTTCTAACTCAAGCCCCAATGCTGATTCAGCCTGAATCTGGGAAAGATTTTTCTGTCTACAGTGATGTTTCTCACTCTGGATTAGGATGTGTTTTGATGCAAGATGGGAAAGTTATCGCTTATGCTTCGCATCAGTTAAAGCCGCATGAGCGTAACTATCCTATTCACGATCTGGAGTTAGCTACCGAGGTTTTTGCTTTAAAGATATGGAGACACTATCTATACAGAGAAAAGTGTTATTTGTATACTGATCATGACAGTCTGAAGTATCTACTTACTCAGAAAGGATTAAATTTGAGATAGCGTCGCTGGTTGGTGCTTTTAAAGGACTATGATATAGAGATAGAATATCATCCAGGAAAAGCTAATGTAGTGGCATATGCCTTGAGCTGTAAGACGATATCAGATCTCAGAGCCTTATTCGCTAACTTGAGTTTATTTGATGATAACAGTCTGTTAGCAGAGTTGCAAGTTAAACCCACTTTGGCCGAGGAGATTAAGGCCAAACAACTTCTGGATAGCTCATTGCTTCCCATTATTGAACAAGTTAAGCAGGGAACAGGTTCAGAGTATACTGTGAATCACGATGGTATTTTGTGTTTTAACGGTCGTTACTGCGTACCTAAAGATGATGAGTTGAGACGGGTTATTCTTCAGGTGGCTCATAGTAGTCCTTATGCTATGCATCGTGGCTGGGACAAAATGTACAATAATCTCAAAGAGCGCTACTTCTGGACTGGTATGAAAAAGAATATTTCAGATTTTGTGGCGAGGTGTTTGACTTGTCAGCAGGTTAAGGTAGAACACCAACATTCATCTAGATTGTTACAGTCAATTAAGATTCCTGAGTGGAAATGGGAGCGTATTACAATGGACTTTGTTACTGATCTTCCTCTGACTCCTTCCAAAAAGGATTCTATTAGGGTGATTGTTGATAGACTCACCAAGTCAGCGCACTTTATTCCTATCCGAGTTACTTATTCTCTGGACAAACTAGCTAAGTTGTACATTTCTGAGATTGTTAGACTTCATGGTGTACCGTTGTCTATCATATCTTATAGAGATCTGAGGTTTACTTCCAGGTTCTGGAAAGCTTTGCACGAGGCTCTGGGTACTCGTTTGAATTTCAGTACATCTTTTCATCCTCAGACTGATGGACAGTCTGAACGAGTTATTCAAGTGTTGGAGGATATGTTATGGGGTTGTGTGATTGATTTATGTGGTAGCTGGGAAGATTTCTTGTCGTTAGCTGAGTTTGCTTGCAATAATAGTTATCAGGCGAGTATTCGCATGGCACCGTACGAGGCTCTGTATGGACGTAGATGTTGTACTCCTATATGTTGGACAGAGTTGCATGATAGAAAAACTTTCGGTCTAGACTTGGTTCGAGAGACTGAAGATACTGTCAGATTGATCCGTGATCGCTTAAAAGAGGCATTTGATAGGCATAAATCATACGCAGATAAGCGACGTAAGGATATCGAGTTCGACGTTGAGGATCAGGTTTTTATCAAGGTATCCCCATGGAAGAAGGTATTGAGATTTGGACGTAAGAGTAAACTGAGTCTGCGATTTATTAGGCCGTATCGTATTTTGAAGAAAGTTGGACCTATTGCTTATCAGCTTGAGTTGCCTCCCCAGCTCAGTCGTATTCATGATGTTTTTCATGTGTCTATGTTGAGGAGATATCGTCCAGATCCAGATCACATCATTCAGGTTGACGAGGTAGAATTGAGACCTGATTTATCATATTAGGAGGAGCTTGTTCAGGTTTTAGAGAGCGATGAGCGAGTTATTCGAAATAGGCGTATTCCAATTGTCAAAGTTCAGTGGAGTAATCGTAGCCCGTCAGAAGCTACTTGGGAGACATTTGAGTCAATGGAGATTCAATTTCCACATCTATTTTCATAAGGTAAATTTTGAGGACGAAATTTCTTGTAAGGGGGAGAATTGTAACAACCCAGAATTTTTAAAAATAATATTTAATTAAAATTTGAGGTTTTAATTATAAAAATTGGTAAATTTTAGGGACTAAATTGTAAGTTTTTAAAACTTGTAGCTTGTTTTAGAGTTAAAGAAAATTCAGGGACCAAGCCTTGAATTTACCTCTGGAGTGTCGGTAGAAACACATTATATGCGTTTCATTCATTCTGAAATCATAATGAAATTAAGTTTTTCCTTCCAAAAAGCCTCTCCTTCTAAACACGATTCCGACGCCGTCCGACTTCCGATCGTCATTTTGAAACAACCATCGTGTTCATCATCGAGCGAGGAACAAACACCTTAAATTAATTAAAGTGAAACACTACCAAACGCCGTGAATCCAAGTCAAAGTGTCGACATTTTTTTTAGCTCAATCACCGATTGTTGCTCCGTTTACGACACCTCTCACACCATCGTGTTCCTTGTTCCGTTCCGAGTCCGTCGACGTCCTCCTTGGTCTCCGTCGACGGTGGCGTGTGGGGAGGTGAAGCTGTCAAAGTTTCCGATTTGTTGAAATCGAGCTCTCCGCCGTTCATAAATTTCAACCGAGCTTTGTAAGTATCTCGAAATCGCACAAAATAATTTTTAGAAACTTTTCTGTAAATTTTCCGATGCTTATAGACGCCGCACGCGCCCCCACGTGTCGTAACTGCGCGTAGGGAAGGCAAAAATAATCGGTTTGACCAGTTTTTAAAGGTTTTGACCGGTTACGACCCGACCCGACCGTTGACCGTTGACCGGTGCTATTTTAGTAATTAATTCAAAATAGGTGTTATTTTAGTAATTAATTCGAAAAGGGAGCTATTTCTATAAAATGGTTGACAGTTTGTTGACCTCCTTTGACCAGAACTCTGACCGGCTTTGACCGGCTAATAAACGACCGTTAATCTTTTCCGAGAATACCTATCCTAACATTTTTTGACGTCCTGAATCCGTTGTTGGGGTCCGTTTCACCAAATTCGAATCTAAAAGTCTCCAAATCCTCGGTCAAACCCGTTGACTTTGATTTTGACCAAGAATTCATAATTTCGGAAGGTCATACTTTATGTTTTTTGACGTTCTGAATCTGATTCCAAAGTCCGTTTTTCCAAATTTTGACCTGAAATCCCTGAATCGAGCATGTGAACCCAAAAGGCTTAATATTTTAATATTTTAATTATTTATTTGATATTTGGTTAAGGAATTGATTCAATAAAATATTTTATAATGGTACTCGTGTTTCACCTTAGCGAGGATCAGTTAGGTCTGGAGTTGTTCGTTCGTCAGATCAGTCAAAACCGCGTACTACAAGAAATACCCGTAGGTTCTGTATATTATTTAAATAAAGATTAAGATTATTTAGATTCCAATATGGATTTGTTTTCTAATTTGTAGGATATAGCGCTACAACAGAGCGTGATCGACAAACACAGTAATAGGCTTTCCTATCTTATTTCTCAGACTGTTACAGGTGTGTTTTCCGACAGTGTTACATTAGTAATGTTTTAAAATATATATCTGAATATTGTGTATCTGATATCTGATTTACTGTATATTTCTGATATGATTTCTGGTTACGGTGTTTTATACTGATTCTCTGAATACTGATTATCCGATATTTGAATTTTTGTATACTACTGATTTGTCTTCTGATTTCTGTATTTCTATATATGATTTCCAAATATGAAGACTTTTATGTTTTAAAGAATTAATCATGGTTTTCATTCAAATACATTCATGACCATCTCTATCATTGGGGGGTATTGTTGAAGGAAGTATATCCGCAGGTTCTCGGCTTTGTGCTCAGGGCCTTATTTGTTGTGTGGGCTGCGTGTATGGTTCTGTGGAACCTACACATTCTGTTGTGATGGGCTAGGGGTAGTGTTCATATGTATAACGACATAATTGCATAAACTGATTTTACTGGAATATTTTTATCAGTATGTTTTTATATACACTGTATGGTGCACACTGGCCTTTTTAGCTCATTCTGTAGTTTTTACCCTTTTTCAGATAACAACAGACTGTAAGCTAGCAGATTTGGCATCAGGAGAGATCGACTACTTATTTTGTACGAACATATTTGTCTATATGTTTTTCGGTTATATTTGGTGACATATATTTGCTATCGTTTTGGATATATTTGTATTATTAATATTTTGTTCTATATTATATCTAATGTATTTTAAGGAAAAAACCACCTCTGAATGGGACATGTGACCACTTAGGTTTGGGTCTAACTTACAGACTAGGTCTGGGGGGTTACAATACAAATCACTCCCTTTAATATTCAGTATATGTGAACCACTTGGTCCAATCATTGTTAAGGGTATGATAGATTCTATATCTTGTAATTAAACTACTATATTTAGTTTTCCAATGGCTTTTTCGAAACTTTCCAATATATCGTCGGTCTTTCCCATTGTCGGACGTCTTTCCCATTATCGGACATCCAATAAATTTCCTAATGCTCTTACACCTCAAATAAAAAACCTTACTCTTTCTTAAATTTTGTAAAATATTTCTTAAATTTTACACTATTTTCCAAATGACCAAGACCAAGTCAATTTCGGTCAATACTAATGATATCTCATGAACATAGGGTAACTAAGATATTCTTTTCTAGTATAATGAATTTTGAGGTTTATAATTCTACAAGTAGAGTCAAGAAACAAGCTTGGCCTTATTTATTTTTATATTATTTAGTATAAATAATTATTTGTGATGATTTTAATTTTACGTGTAAAATGTATGAACTCACATATTATTGTGACAAATTTTAACCATGCATAAATATGATTGATACTTCCATTTTAAAATGTTTGAAAAAAGTAGTAAACATATCGATGACATTATGTTGAAAAATCTAATCAAGTAAATAAATATTTGTTATTTGTTTCATGATCATTTACTTTGCACATGAAAGTTCCTTTTAAAGTTATATATGCATATACAAGTGTTTTTTAATTATATAGTTTTAGAACATTCATGTTTAAATGTTTTAGTCATTAAGGTATTTAGTAAACATTAAAAGTTGCTTGAATATTTCAAGTGAACGTAAAAAAAATATTATTTAAATAGGGCTCATACATGTAATTCGTATATATTTTGTATACAAAATACTTGAGAATATATATACCTTCAAAGTCTAATACTTACTAACTATGGAGTTTTTAGCTCCCTTAAGACAAACTTCCATAAAATAGTCCTCGTGATGTTTACTTTATTCAAACTCAAGGGTTCTTGTATAATGTGAGTTCATTTGTGATGTTGAGGATCAGGTCCACCTGGACTTTGTCTCTTCGAAACCATAGGATACCCTATGTTTTTTTATTCTAGCTTTAATAGCTTCTCTTCCATCCATTCTGAATGCACGCCTGTCATGGCTTTTATTTATGTCAATTGTTGGTGTAAGAGACGATTCTCAATACGATTCTATAATCCTATTAAAATTTGTGGAACAAAGATAAAATTATTAAGCAGAGACTGTACTTTCGGTTCATTTTCAGTCACTTGAAGAGATATTGAAAAATGGATGAAGTGAACGTAATACAGATATCGAAACCACGAACATAACATAAAGGGAAAAAAAAGAAATATTTGAAACTAGCCATTTGAATGTTGAAATAAGATTTGACAATGTCCTTTTCATGGGTTGATGGATATATTTATAAACTTGGATATCATAGCGACATTTCTATTTTTTTCTAATCATTCAAAGTTTGTTCAAACAAATACAATATGGTTGGATTTTCGAAAATTTTTAATCGATTACATTTAACAAAAACTTAAGAATTCACATATTTATTTCAAAATCTGATATAAATGATTTTATATTTATAAAATTTATTATATGTTAGGTGGTTGAATTGTTTAGAATACAATATATTTCCATCCATATCATATTATATTATTGTCTTCGGTTTGACATTATTTTATAGATTTTTAATCATGTCAATAGTTCTTATGCTATTTATACAAGATTCTTCGGAAAATATTATAATACAAGTTTAATTATTTTGAAATGTAAACATAACCAAGTATAGGAAAGTTTTGAATTTACACAATACTTCATGCACTATAAGTCTATTAATAAATGACCCTATTTGAATCTTTTGTGTCCTTTGAAAAAGAAGATACATTTGTTCCGCTCCTCTTTCTTTAATATAAGAAAAAAATAAATTCAAAGTTTAGTGAACCCATGCTTGGTAATGACATGCTCCCCAACTTTACAAGAGGAATGTCATTAAATTATGATATTTTCATGCTCTATGTATGTCCGAAACGTGGAGAACTACATACTACAATTCTTCAAGATTATTCTACCAAATCACTCCCTTGAATATTCAGTGTATGTGAGTCATTTGGTCCAATCATTGTTAAGGCTATGATAGATTCTATATCTCGTAATTAAACTACCATATTTAGTTTTCCAATGGCTTTTCCGAAACTTTCTAAAATATCATCGGTCTTTCTGATTGTCGGACCTCGAATAAATTTCCTCATTCTCTTATACCTCAATGAAAAAAACCTTACTCTTTCTAAAAATCTTGTAAATTATTTATTTAATTTTATACTATTTTCCAAATGACCAATACCGCGTCAATTATGATCAATACTAATGATATCTCATGAACATAGCATAACAAAGATATTCTTATATTGTACAATGAATTTTGAGGTTTATAATTCTACAAGTAGAGTCAAGAAACAATCTTGGCCATATTTATTTTTATATTATTTAGTATTAATAATTATTTCTGATGATTTTAATTTTACATGTAAAATGTATAAACTCACATATTATTGTAACAAATTTTAACCGTGCATAAATATGATTGATACTTCCATTATAAAATGTTTGAAAAAAGTAGTAAACATATGGATGAAATTATGTTGAAAAATCTAATCAAGTAAATAAATATTTGTTATTAGATTCATGATCATTTACTTTGCACATGAAAGTTCTTTTTTTAAAATTTATATATACATATACAATTGTTTTTTTATTATATAGATTTAGAACATTCATGTTTAAATGTTTTAGTCTTTAAGATTTTTAGTAAACATTAAAAGGTGCTTTAATATTTCAAGTTAACGTACAAAATATATTATTTAAATAAGGCTCATACATGTAATTTGTATATATTTTGTATATGAAATACTTGAGAATATATATACCTTTAATGTCTAATACATAGTAACTATGCAGGTTTTAGCTCCCATAAGACAAACATCCATAAAATAGACCTCGTGCTGTTTACTTTCTTCAAACTCAAGGGTTCTTGTAAAATGTGAGATCATTTGTGATGTTGAGGATCAGGTCCACCTGGACTTTGCCTCTTCGAAACCAAAGGATTATGATATGAGGCAACCTGTTGATTGAGGACCTTTTTGATTGTAATGGATCTTGAACGAAGTAAGTAATTTCTTTACGGTAAACTTACTAAAACTAAGGATGATGGTGGGGTTTGTATAGTTAAGGCTATTTGTAACACCCCAATTTTGGGGCTAAAATTAAGAAATTATAAAGTGGTGGATTTAATTTGGTATTTTTAAAGTAACAGTGGGTTAAATTGCAAAATTTTAAAGTTGGCAGATTGTTTTATGAAGTGCAGGAAATTCAGCGGCTAAACCCATGATTTAACCATTTTTTATATGTTGAATTATAAATCTCTCCCCCGTGCGCAGGCTGTATATTTTTTCCAGTTTTTCTCTTCCGTTGACCCAATTTTCAACTCCGATCTACTCACCGTCCGACCTCCAATCGGCGAGCCAAAACCACCATCGTGTTCGTTGTCGAGCAAGGAACAAAACCCCTCAAACCTTTAGTCGTGAATCGTTGTCGTTTGTCGTTAATTTCAGTCGGAAGTATCGTCAGTAATAACTCGATTTCAATTGGTTTTTCGTCGATTCACGACAATCCGATGATCTGTTTACGACACCTCCCGCACCATCGTGTTCCTTGCATCGTTCTAAGTCTGCTGGTGTCATCCTTGGTCTCCGTCGACGGTGGCGCGTGAGGAGGTGAAGCGGTCAAAGTTTCTGATTCGTTGAAACCGAGCTCTCCGCCGTTCAAAATTTTGAACCGAGCTTTGTAAGTATCTCGAAATTGCTTAAAATAATTTTTACAAATTTTTTCGGGAATTTTCCGATATCAGGGCACTGTTCACGCGCCCCCACTTTCCACCACTGCGCGTAGGGAAGAAAAAAAATGATCGGTTTGACCGGTTTTGCTCATGTTTTGACCTGTCATAACCCGACCCGACCCGACCCGACCCGTTTACCTGACTTGTTGACCCGACCCGTTGACCGTTGACCGGAGTTGACCACAGTTGACCAAAACTTTGTTTGGCTTTAACCGGGCATTAAACAAACTTTGACATTGACCGAGTATACCTATCCTGACATTTTTCGACATTCCAAATCCAATTCCGTAGTCCGTTTTTCAAAATTCGGACCCGAAGGCCTCGAAATTGGCTGTCAAACCCGTTGACTTTGATTTTGACCAAAAATTCCAAATTTTCGAAAAGTCATATTTATCTGATAAATATATTGATGTGCATAAGAAATGTTAGTTTTACTTGAAAATTATGGATAACCGGTTTTTAACCCCCAAGAGGGTTTATACAAGATACTAGAAGTCTGTTAAGAGAATTATTTCAAGATTAGAGAGTGTTCAAGAAAGAAATTAATCATAGGATCTCTAAATTATATTATTTTCGTCAAGAGTTAATATCGAAATTATCTGGTTACGAAATTACGAAAATGCCCTTAAGAGGTAGAATAGTCTGAGTTAACCTTGAATGAGAAAATACTTAAAGGATTCGTACTTAACTCGATTAAGTACGGATTTGATTGTTAAGATCCTGACTTAGTGCAGGAAAATTTATGATATTCCGTTTGTAAAATCTGAGAAGACACTTGACCCGGAAATATCTGAGTTATGAGTAAATATCTAAAGAACAATTTGTTGGGGGTGTTTCTATTGTCAGAATTGTTCGAAATGACTGAAATAAATGATAAGATTGAATTTAATAGTAAGATCAGACGAAAGAAAAGAATTAAAATACACTGAATTTGTAAAATGACCAAAATAACCCTGTAATGGAAATGACCCAAGAATATCACCAAGCTCAAGAATGATTGGATATCCTCGAGCTCTAAAATGAATGAAAAAAACTGAACACTAAAATTACCAAAATACCCTTATGACCTATACTAAGTAAATGTATTGGATTAATTAAGGAATCAAAATAAGCATAGGTATTGGACCACCTTTAAAAGTTATGTAACACAACTTAAGTGAGCCAATCAATATCAGAACGACATAGATATTACTTGAATGCATGTTCGTCTACTAAAGTTTAGCTCAATGATAATTTTGGAAGTATACAACTCAGCTCATCTCAACTCTAGCTCGTATTCAGTAGTAAGAAATTGATATTTGTTAGACAAATCAACCACGAAGACCAAATTGAATTGAACAGAAGTACAATATGTATCTGAAATTCATAAACGTCTGGATTACCCTGGAAAACCCTGAAATAACAGGAATAAACTTGACTGCTAAATGAATCAAGTAACCTCAAGGACTAAGGATTAAGTGAGTGATATGGATGAGTATGGAAACATTAATGAACATACATGATGTAATGTTCTTATGGATCATGAACTGCAAATCAAGCACGTCAGCATTTCATGATATAGTGAAAGCGTGAACATGAAATAAAGACATTGGAAGATTTATTTAGCGATGATTCCAAAGATGATATATGGACTAGAAATTATGGTATTAAAGAGTAAATATCCTGGAAGAACAATGAATTGACCAATCGATAAGCATTAGTTCTAGGAACTATTCATCTAATAGTTGTTCGATAATCAGATCAAACGACATATTTTGTATAAAGATTTCTGAACACTTTTCTGATGCACATGAATCATATCGGAATTTTAAAGTATCAACCTTAAATGTCGGATTAGATTGGTTAGCAATCGATTCCCTTCAATAGGACTTCATTTTTAGAATCTGATCAAATTACATCAGTTTCATGTTATTCATTCTGATAACTACTAAGTGTCTCTGAGAAATACATGGATATCCTAATGTGTTCCACATGTACCACATGACGATTTTATATGTTTTTAAATGAGTTTCACTGAAACTATTGATTTATTGGTTTATGAACCATGACAACATGTTATACGTTTTCCGATTTCGGGTTTTACTGAAAATATGAATTATTCCTGATTTATAACATCATGGAATCTATTGGTTTTATGAACTATGTTTACTTGAAATATGTTATCGGTTTCCTATTTTCATTTAAAAAGATGATCTTGATAAATCACATACTGAATATTTTTATGAGACAATACCCGATGTTCTGAATATAGTATATTTTGATATGGTTTCTAATTACAGTATTTTTGTACATGATTTCTAAATATAGATTAATTACAATTACAGTTTCCCCCATACACCTTTGCTGTGTGCAAGGGTAAGCCTTACAGTTCCCCCAATTTCCTTTGCTGTGTGCAAGGGTAAGCCTTACAGTTTCCCATGGCTCTTTTGCTATGTGCAAGTATAAGACCTTATCGTTTTTGCATGCTCCTCTGCTTTGTGCTCAGAGTAAATATGTTTTAAGCTGCTACTGTTTTAAAAGATATGTATCTTTTCATTGGTTTTACGGGAACACACTAGATAACCTATTCTGATCTCCTGAACTTAAAATCCGAAATATTTCTCTGAACTGAAAGCTCATTGTCCGTTACCACCTGAAATATTAGTAGGATCTCCGCTTAATATAAAGGTCTGTAAATGCATGGATTATTAAGAAAATATATGTTTATCTGTATCTGCACATTCTTCAGCATCATTTGGTAGTTCTGTATTACTGAGCTTTCCGAAGCTCACTTTATTACTCACCATTGCAGGTTAAAAGAATTGTACCAGTGCAGTTTATGGACATCAGTAAAGGAATTCTTCCGGCGTTGTTTCCAGACAATGATACATGTGATTAGAGGGCATGTAATTGTATTTTGTTTTATATACAAGTCCGAAAATATGTTTTATTTTTAAATAGTGAAAAATGATTTTATAAGTTTACATGTTCTGATAAAATGTTTTAAATTTTCCGCTATTTTGACATTGAGTCGCTTCGGTGGGCCTAATGTGACACTCCAGATCTAATATGGTTAACCGTATCGGTCTGAGGGGGTTATATTTAGTGGTATCAAAGCTATGGTTTGAGTCAAAATTTTCAAGATAGACCGGCTGGTCGAATGTCAAAATATGGTTGATCAGTACATGCCCCTAGACTGCAATCGTACCTCTCTGAGCCGAAACTCCAGGGCTGAGTCCCTATCTGTAGCGAATAAACCAAAGTTTCTATCTGTTAAGGCTATACTTGTACAAAAATGAATACCAGTAATATCTGTTTAAACGTTGTGAAGTACCTCACAATCCATGTGAGAGTTACTTATCTGAGAAATTCTGACATGACTCCGGAAATGAAATTGGGATATGCTACTGCTCTATGAGCCTATTCTCGTAACAAAGACTGAATTGATTACTCAAGGAAATTTTTGTTCGGATTCTTTTATTGAAATGAGGAAAAGTTATGATAAGAATGTATGCTCAGTTGGTTAAGGATTAGTGGAGGATCCGTACTTTTGTAAAAGCTACTTAAAGATATGAGAGAACTGATGAAAGTTTTATTTGTGCAATTATGTGACATGAATGAATTTCGAGGACGAAATTCTTTTTAAGGAGGGGAGAATTGTAACACCCCAATTTAGGGGCTAAAATTAAGAAATTATAAAGTTGTGGATTTAATTTGGTATTTTGAAAGAAATAGTGGGTAAATTACAAAATTTTAAAGTTGACAAACCGTTCTATGAAGTGCAGGAAATTCAGTGGCTAAACCCATGATTTAACCATTTTTTATATGTTGAATTATAAATCTCTTCCTTGTGCGCAGGCTGCATATTTTTCCCAATTTTTCTCTTCCGTTGACCCAACTTTCAACTCCGATCTACTCGCCGTCTGACCTCCGATCGACGAGCCGAAACCACCATCGTGTTTGTTGTCGAGCAAGGAACAAAACCCCTCAAACCTTACATTGTGAATTGTCGTCGTTCGTCGTTAATTTCAGTCGAAGTATCGTCGGTAATAACACGATTTCAATTGGTTTTTCGTCGATTCACGATGATCCATTTACGACACCTCCCGCACTATCTTGTTCCTTGCATCGTTCTGTGTCTACCGATGTCATCCTTGGTCTCCGTCGACGGTGGCGCTTGAGGAGGTAAAGCGGTCAAATTTTTCGATTTGTTGAAATCGAGCTCTCCGCCGCTCAAAATTATGAACCGAGCTTTGTAAGTATCTCGAAATTGCTTAAAATAATTTTTAGGAATTTTTCTGGGAATTTTCCGACATCAGGGTACTGTTCACGCGCCACCACTGCGCGTGGGGAAGAAAAAAAATGATTGTTTTAACCGGTTTTACTCCTATTTTGACCGGTCATAACCCGACCCGTTGACCCGACCCGTTGACCGGCGTTGACCACTGTTGACCAAAACTTTGACTGGCTTTGACCAGGCATTAAACGACCTTTGACTTTAACCAAGTATACCTATCCTGACATTTTTTGACGTTCCAAATCCGATTCCGTAGTCCGTTTTTCAAAATTTAGACCCGAACGCCTCGAAATTGGTAGTCAAACCCGTTGACTTTGATTTTGACCAAAAATTCCAAATTTGTGAAAAGTCATATTTTATTCTTTCGACGTCCTGAATTCGAATCCGAAGTCCGTTTCACCAAATTTGAAACCGGTAAGTTGGTTTTAACTAATTTATCATCCGATTCGATCCGTTTATCTCAATTAAGCTCCGTTTCTGATATAATTTTTGTTGATATGGATATGAGGATATATTGGAAGATGATTTCAAGATCGAGGGCGTTCGAATGTAATTTTATGGTCGATCAGTATTGCACGGAAATCAAGGTAATACTTTACTACCTCTTTATGCTTTATGGAACATGTTAATATTGGTAAATGCATGAATAAGATAATGTTGATCACTTTTGTGGAGTTGATATATTTATACACTCGATATGAATGTGGTAGAGATTCAGTAACTAAATATGGATCGAATGACTAATATAAGAGATTGAAAGATTGTTATAATTAAATTACAAGTTTGTGATTAGTGATAAAGAAATCAGACATGGTATTGTAAATTATATTTTATATCATCAAAGGTTAAATGTTAAAGGTACTTGGATGGGAAATTATGAGAATACTTCGGTAGGGTAAAATTATGAAATTACCCTTATATTGGAAAATGATAAGAATTGTCCCTGGAAGTGGATTAATAAATCTAAAAAGACATATTGATCTGATAAATATATTGATGTGCATAAGAAATGTTAGTTTTACTTGGAAATTATGGATAACCGGTTTTTAACCGCAAGAGGGTTTATACAAGATACTAGAAGTCTGTTAAGGGAATTATTTCAAGATCAGAGAGTGTTCAAGAAAGAAATTAATCATAGGATCTCTAAATTATATTATTTTCGTTAAGAGTTAATATCGAAATTATCTGGTTAAGAAATTACGAAAATGCCCTTAAGAGGTAGAATAGTCTGAGTTAACCCTGAATGAGAAAATACTTAGAGGATTCGTACTTAACTTGATTAAGTACGGATTTGATTGTTAAGATCCTGAATTAGTGTAGGAAAAATTCTGATATTCCGTTTGTAAAATCTGAGAAGGCACTTGACCCGGAAACATCCGAGTTATGAGTAAATACCTGAAGAATAATTTTTTGGGGGTGTTTTGCTGTCAGAATTATTCGAATTGACTGAAATAAATGATAAGATTGAATTTAATAGTAAGATCAGACGAAAGAAAATGATTAAAATACATTGAATTTGTAAAATGACCAAAATACCCCTGTAATGGAAATGACCCAAGAATATCACCATGCTCAAGAATGATTGGATATCCTCGAGCTCTAAAATGAATGGAATAAAATAGAACACTAAAATTACCAAAATACCCTTATGGCCTATACTAAGTAAATGTCTTGGATTAATTAAGGAATCCAAAAAAGCATAGGTATTGGACTACCTTTAAAAGTTATTGAACATAGCTTAAGTGAGCCAATCAACCCTAAAGATATGTCAATATCGAAACGGCATAGATATTACTTGAATGTGTGTTCGTCTACTCAAGTTTAGCTCAATGATAATTTTGGAAGTATTCATCTCAGCTCAACTCAACTCTAGCTCGTATTCAGTAGTAAGAATTTGATATTTGTTAGACAAATCAACTACGAAGAACAAATTGAATTGAACGGAAGTACATTATGTATCCAAAATTCATAAACGTCTGGATTACCCTGTAAAACCCTGAAATAACTGGAATGGACTTGACTGCTAAATGAATCAAGTAACCTCAAGGACTAAGGATTAAGTGAGTGATATGGATGAGTCTGGAAACATTAATGAATATACATGATATAATTTCTTATGGATCATGAACTACAAATCAAGCACGTCAGCATTTCATGATATAGTGAAAGCGTGAACATGAAATAAATACATTGGAAGATTTATTTAGCGATGATTCCGAAGATGATATATGGACTAGAAATTATGGTATTAAAGAGTAAATATCCTGGAAGAACAATGAATTGACCAATCGATAAGCATTAGTTCTAGGAACTATTCGTCTAAGAGTTGTTCAATAATCATATCAAACGACATATTTTGTATAAAGATTTCTGAACACTTTTCTGATGCACATGAATAATATCAGAATTTTAAAGTATCAACCTTAAATGTCAGATTAGATTGGTTAACAATCGATTCCCTTCAATAGGACTTCATTTTTTAGAATCTGATCAAATTACATCAGTTTCATGTTATCCATTCTGATAACTACTAAGTGTCTCTTAGAAATACTTGGATATCCTAGTGTGTTCCACATGTCCACATGACGATTTTATATGTTTTTAAATGAGTTTCACCGAAACTATTGATTTACTGGTTTATGAACCATGACAACATGTTATACGTTTTTCGATTTCGGGTTTTACCGAAAAATATGAATTATTCCTGATTTATAACATCATGGAATCTATTGGTTTTATGAACTATGTTTACTTGAAATATGTTATCGGGTTTCCTATTTTCATTGAAAAATATGATCTTGATAAATCACATACTGAATATTTTTATGAGACAATACCCGATGTTCTGAATACATTATATTTTGATATGGTTTCTAGTTACGGTATTTTTGTACATGATTTCTAAATATGGATTAATTACAGTTACAGTTTCCCCCAGGTCCCTTTGTTGTGTGCAAGGGTAAGCCTTATAGTTTCCCAGGCCCCTTTACTGTGTGCAAGGGTAAGCCTTACAGTTCGCCCAGGTCTCTTTGCTGTGTGCAAGGGTAAGCCTTACAGTTCCCTTAGGTCCATTTGTTGTGTGCAAGGGTAAGCCTTATAATTCCCCCAGGTCCCTTTGCTGTGTGTAAGGATAAGCCTTATAGTTCTCCCAGTTTCCTTTGTTGTGTGCAAGGGTAAGCCTTACATTTTCCCATGTTCCTTTGTTGTGTGCAAGGGTAAGCCTTACAGTTTCCCCAGGCTCTTTTGCTATGTGCAAGTATAAGACCTTATCGTTTTTGCATGCTCCTCTGCTTTGTGCATAGGGTAAATATGTTTTAAACTGCTATTGTTTTAAAAGATATGTATCTTTTCACTTGTTTTACGGGAACACACGAGATAACCTATTCTGATCTCCTGAACTTAAAATCTAAAATATTTCTCTTAACTGAAAGCTCATTATCCGTTAGCACCTGAAATATTAGTAAGATCTCCGCTCAATATAAAGGTCTGTAAATGCATGAATCATTAAGAAAATATGTGTTTATTTGTATCTGCACGTTCTTCAACATCATCTGGTAGTTCTGTATTACAGAGCTTTCCGAAGCTCACTCTATTACTCACCATTGAAGGTTAAAAGAATTGTACCAGTGCAGTTATTGACATCAGTAAAGGAATTCTTCCGGCGTTGTTTCCAGAGAATGGTACATGTGATTAGGGGGCATGTAATTGTATTTTGTTTTATATACGAGTCCGAAAATCTGTTTTATTTTTAAATAGTGACAAATGATTTTATAAGTTTACATGTTATGATAAAACGTTTTAAATTTTCCACTATTTTTACAGTGGGTTGCTCCGGTGGCCCTAATGTGACACTCCAGATCTGATCGGGTTAACCATATCGGTCTGAGGGGGTTACAACTATGGAAGAAAATGACTAAGAAAGGATAAATAAAAGAAAGAATTAGATTGCTGGAAATTTAGAAAAGTGAAAGGTGGAAGATAAGTGCTCGGAGAAGATGACAATAGTGAAAGAACAAATATGGACATTTTTGTTAACAAACAAAGAACAAGGAAGAACCTATACTAAAAAGTATAAACCCGAACCTTATACGTTCAGTGTTAAAAGGACTTGGACTTGTTAGATAGCAATCTAATAACTTGAAGTATCACAAGCTTGGCACAACAAGATCAGACTTGAAATGTCAAGAAATAGTTCTAAGAAGAACCAACATTGAGAGAAAAACCTCACAATAATTTTAATTCATCAAAATGGCTAATTGCAAAATGAATTAGGAAAGCCTATTTATAGAGTTTTAAAGGGGTATAGCCGAATGGGTACATGGATTTTTGGCCAGCCCTTTTACTTCCTCAAAGACATAATTTAATGCATAATTAACATGAATAAGGGGGTGTTGGTTCAGTTAAAAAGTAGGAACATGTTTCATGGCTGAATAGCACTTGTATCCTTTCAAGTTGGTGCCAAGTGGATTCACACGCATTGAATATAGTTTCCTGGTTATATGGAACATTTTGGACGTGCATGAGTCTTTCTCCAAGCTAGCTTGAGTGGATATCTAGTTAGCAGGCAAGTGCTGGTTGTGATTAGTTGGACTTGAGCTCTCCTTAGTGTTCCACTTGCTTCCATGTTCTTTGTGAGCTGTTTATGTCTTCTAACTGCTCTACCAAGTTGTATATGTCTTCCAAATGCTCCACCAAGCTATCCCAACGTGTATCATGCCCTAATGTACTGTTTGTGCTAGTAAAAAAATGTAATTTAATGGCATTAAAATTATATGAATGCATCTGAGCTAATAAAATAAATTATAAGTATGCTGCCATTATATAAATGTGATGAATCATGCTTAATGTGAATGCAAGACTATTCTAACATGCTTGATGAAACTAATGCAAATGCATATAATTACTTAGTATAACTAAAGTGGTGTTACACATCAGTATGTAACATATTAAAATGCTTCGTTTCTAAGGCATAAACATTATGAATTGATTCACAAATTTGCAAACACTTAAGAGAAAGAACTTCCCTGAAATACGTTGCCTTAGAACGTGTGATAGGTCCTATTGGTAAGACCTCCGGGTCAGCTTCCTTTGCTTGCATAGATGTGCTCACATCATCCCCCCTTCTTAAAAAAGATTTGACCTCAAATCTGCAGAAACATCATAAGGGGATAAATCAGAAACGTTAAATGTAGAACTTACGTTGAATTCACCCAATAAGTCCAACTTATAAGCGCTATCGTTCACTTTCTCCAACACTTGAAATGGACCATCTCCTCGTGGTAACAACTTAGAATGTCATTGGGCTGAAAAATGTTCCTTTCGAAAATGAACCCAAACCCAATCTCCAACATCGAAGGCAACTCGCTTACGACCTTTATTTGCTTGCTTCTTGTACTGTTGAGTCCTCTGCTCTAGATTTTCCTTAACATGTTGATGCAACCTTTTCACATAGTCTGCCTTAGATTTTCCGTCACTGTTCATAACCTGTTCTTGAGGCAATAGTAATAAATCCATAGGAGTTAAAGGATTAAAGCCATAAACAATCTCAAATGGCAAAAATTTAGTAGCATAATGAACATAATGGTTATAGGGAAACTCAACATGCGATAAACAATCTTCCCATGTCTTAAAGTTCTTTTTAATGATGGAACGCAATAAAGTAGATAAAACTCGATTTACAACCTCTGTTTCTCCATCAGTTTGAGGATGACAAGTAGTGGAAACATCATTTTCATTCCCAATTTGCATCAAAGAGTCCTCCAGAAATGAATCAAAAACTTAACATCCCTGTCAGAAACAATAGACCTAGGAATTCCATGTAAACGAACAATCTCCTTGAAAAACAATTTGGCCACATTAGTAGCATCATCAATTTTATGACACGCAATGAAATATTCCATCTTTGAAAACCTATCAACCATAAAAAAGATAATATCTCTATTTGTCCTAGTTCTAGGTAATCCCAACACAAAATCCATTGAAATATCCAGCCAAGGAGAATCAGGAATAGGTAAAGGCAAATACATACTGTGTGGTAGAACATTCGATTTTGCTTTCTTGTATGTTACACAACGTTCATATATTCTTTCAACGTCCATGCGTATCTTAGGCCAGAATAGATGCTCCTTCAGAATGTGCCAAACTCCAGAATGTCCTATAAGTTCACCTTCATGCGCTTCTCGAACAAGGACTTCTCGAATTGACCCTTGAGGAATGCAGATTCTTCCTTATTTAGAAAGATAGCAATCATGTCAATAAAACTTCTCATCTGCACCTTTTTCACATGACATATATCTTTCTCCAAAATCAGGGTCAGTGACATATAAACCTTTAATATAAGCAAAACCAATAAAATGAGAGTCCAAATAATTTAGAAGTACATACATACGGCACAAGGCATTCGCTACAACATTGTCTTTACCCTTTTTATATCGAATGACATAAGGAAAAGACTCCAAAAATTAAACCCACTTAGCATGCCTTTTATTCAATTTATGCTGACCTGTAATGTGTTTCAAAGCCTTATAATCGGTGTGAATCAAAAACTCTTTCGGCAAAAGATAGTACTGCCACGTCTCAAGTGCTCGAACTAATGCATACACCTCCTTATCATAAACTGGATAGTTTAATGTGGCACCACTCAACTTCTCACTGAAATATTCAATAGGTCGGTTTTCCTGTGACAAGACTGCTCCAATTCCTATACCTGAAGCATCATACTCAATCTTGAACATTTTATCAAAATTAGGCAAGGCTAACACTGGTTCCTTAGTCAAACAATCCTTTATTTTTAAAAAGGCTTCCTCCTGTTCATTACCTCACTTGAAGATAGAATTCTTATTTATAATCTCAATTAAGGGTGCAGTGATGGAACTGAAATTAGGTACGAACCGATGATAAAAACTAGCTAAACCATGAAAAGATCTAACCTGACTTATCAACGTCTTTCGAGGCCATTCCTGAATTGCTTTCACTTTTTCAGGATCGACTTATACACCATGGTTACTAAAAATGAAACTAAGAAAGGTAAGCATGTCACTACAAAATACATATTTATGTAAATTACCGAACAACCTTTCTTTTCTCAATGTGCCAAGAACATTTCTCAAATGCTCCTCATGTTCCTGCAACGACTTACAGTAGACAAGAATGTCATCAAAATACACAACATAGTATTTTCCAATATAAGTTCGCAAAACATCATTCATTAGTCTCATGAACGTACTAGGTGCATTAGTTAAACCAAAAGGCATCACTAACCATTCATACAAACCCAATTTCATTTTGAAGGCTGTCTTCCATTCATTGCCTTCTCGTATTCGAATTTGATGATACACACTCTTTAAATCCACCTTGGTGAAGATACTCACACCATATAATTCATCAAGCAAATCATCAAGGCGAGGAATAGGATGTCGATACTTGATAGTAATTTGATTCACAACTCGACAATCGACACATATTCTCCACGTTCCATCCCTCTTTGGCACTAACATCACTGGTACATCACATGGACTCAAGCTCTCTCGAATGTAACCATTCTTCATCAACTCAGTGATTTTCTTCTGAATTTATTTAGTTTCTTTAGGATTAATTCGATATGCTGGCCTATTTAGAATAGTGGCTCCTGGAATAAAGTCAATCTGATGCTCAATGCCCCGGATAGGTGGCAATCCACTCGATGTCTCATTCGAAAACACATCTTCAAATTCCTACAAAAGAGATACAATAGACACAGGTAAGTTAGTGGGAAGTTCAGCCAATAAATAATTCTCCTTATACATTAAAAAAATAAAGATTGTTGAGAGGAAAGACATTTCCTGGTTTCTTTTCTACTTACATACACGTTCATTTTTTTCTTCCCTTTTGCTTCTTCACTGTTCTTTTTTCAAACGGACTTGATCTTCTTGCACTAGACTTAGTGTCAAAGGTGCTAAGGTTATTTTCTTACCTGTATTCATAAAAGAATATCTATTTGTGAAACCATCATGCATCATCTTTTTATCAAACTGCCACGGACGACCCAACAACAAATGAGTGGCATCCATTGACACAACATCACACATCACTTCATCATTGTACTTTCCAATGGAAAATGGCATAAGAACTTGTTTAGTGACCTTAAAATCTCCAAAATTATTCAACCACTGTAGCTTGTATGGATTAGGATTTTTTTTCATTTTCAGCCCTAACTTGTCAACCATAATAGTACTTAAAACGTTAGTACAACTACCACTATCAATAATCACAACACATACCTTATCATTTACAAGACATCATGTATGAAAGATGTTCTCTCGCTGTTGGTCATCTTGAATCGGTTGTGCATTCAAACTTCTCTTAACCACAAGTGCTTCACCTATTGCACAAGTCTGTAATTGGTCATCATCATCATCCACTAAAGGGGTGTCTTGTTCATCATGTTCAGATTTGGACTCTATATCCCCATTCACACATGTCAACATTATATTTCGGTTAGGACACTGACTTGCAACATGCCCTCTGCCAAGGCATTTGAAGCATTAGATGTCTCTTGTGCGTTCTGGTGAATATATTGCTTTCCACGTCCAACTTCAACAACGAGGGGCTTTGGACAACTTGTTTATGTTCTTTCCTTAATCTTAAGTGGTGCTTACTTCCTGGCATTGTTAGGAGTGAATAATGGATTAGAGAAAACTTTAGGAGTATTACCTTGGTAAGAAGATTTTCTACGTTGTTGTCTTTCTATTTTGATTTTCATATGCACCATGTCATCCAACTCGACATAATGCTATAACTCAACAACGTTACCAACTTCAAAATTCAAACCTGTAAGAAAACGTGCCATAGTTGCTTCTCTATCGTCCTTGATATTTGCACGCATCATGGCCATTTTCATCTCCTTGAAGTAATCTTCAACACTTCGATTACCCTATTTCAAGTTTTATAACTTCTAAAATAAATCACGATGATAATGAGATGGAAAAAACCGTTTTCTCATGACTCGCTTCATTTTTATCTACGTGTTCATTGGACCCTCACCAGTTCTTCGTCTACTGATCAACAATTGATCCCACTAAATGAGAGCCTAATCAACAAACTCCATTACTGCCAAACGAAGCTTCTTTTGTTCTGAGTAATTATAACACTAAAAAACGTGATCAACTTTACTTTCCCACGCTAAATATGCATTAGGATCTGTTCATTCCTGAAAAGATGGAATTACAACTTTTATGTTAGCCAAATTATCATCAAATGCACATCCATGTCTCCGATTCAGTCTCAAAGGCTGATCAATTTCGTTTTCATCATTAATCTATTCATTATGATGAGATTGTGACCCTCCAACGATTTTATCAATTCTAGAATATAAAGCCTCAAGTTCAGCCCTTAACATCATCAGTATTTCACGGGTAATGGCTTGCATTTGTAAGTTTGGTGGTTGGTCACCCGGGTTGCTATGACTAGAACCTGTCATATTAGTAAAAAAAACAAGACAACACAAAATAATTAATGTATATAGGACCTTACAACACACACAAAGTTTCTCACAATTTCACTCCAAAGAAATCATAATTGGCACTCAACACTCGTGTTTCACTCGGGAGAAACTTTTAATGGTTCTTTTCTGTCTCCCCTTCTGATCTCACACGGTTAGTATGCCTTTTCCACTCGTTCCCTCGTAATCAGTTCTTTTAGGAACTAATTTCGATCTTTCAGAATCTGTCAAATATGTCGGCTAAAGGAAACAACAAAGTTTAATGGAAATTGGGAAATAATGAAAGGAAATGCTAAAATTTAAAGGAAAAATAAAGAAAGAATAGATGAAAAAAATCAGTAAAACTTACTACAAAGAAATGCTTACAACGAGACTGTCACCAAAATAATCGAACATGCTGCATTTTGGGTTGAATCAAAGCATTTCAATGTTGAAGAACACAAGATCATTGCACTTTTCTTCATCTTTTCATTTCTCAAATTCAGAAACTTTTTTTTTTAGTTTTTGAAATATTTTTACTTTCAAGATGAAATTCTTACTTGGTTCAAACCTTTGCTCTGATTACCACATGATAGGAGGCAACTTGTTGATTGAGGACCTCTTCGATTGTGATGGATCTAGAACGAAGTAAGTAATTCCTTTGCAACAAACTTACTAAAACTAAGGATGATGGTGGGGGTTGTAAAGTTAAGGCTATGGACGAAAATAGTTAACAAATGATAAAGAAAGGATAAAGAAAAGAATGAATTAGGTTGCTGGAAATTTACAAAGGTGAAAGATGGAAGATAAGTGCTCAAAGAAGATGACAATAGTGAAAGAACAAATCTAGAAATTTTTGTTAACAAGCAAAGAACAAGGAAGAACCTATACTAAAAAGTAAAAACCTGAACCTAATACATTCAGTGTTCAAAGGACTTGGACCCGTTAGACAGTAATATAAGAACTCGAAGTATCACAAGCTTGACACAATAAGATCATACTTGAAATATCAAGAAATAGTTCTAAGAAGAACCAAAATTGAGAGAAAAACTTCACAATAATTTTAATTCATCAAAATGTCTGATTGCAAAATGAAATATGAAAGTCTATTCATATAGTTTTAATGGGGTATAGCCGAATGGGTACATGGTTATTTGGCCAACCCTTGTGCTTCTTCCAAGACATAATTTAATGCATAATTAACATGAATAAATGGGTGTTGGTTCAGTTGAAAAGTAGGAACATGTTTCATGGTTGAATAGCACTTGTATCATTTCAAGTTGGTGCCAAGTAGATTCACACGCATTGAACGGGGTTTGCTTGTTTTATGGAACATTTTGGACATGCAGGAGTCTTCCTCCAAGCTTGATTGAGTGGATATCTAGTTAGCAGGCAAGGGCTGGTTGTGATTTGCTGGCCTTGAGCTCTCCTTAGTGTTTCACTAGCTGCCATGTTCTTTGTTAGTTGTTTGTGAGCTGTTTATGTCTCTCAAATGCTCCACAAGCTGTATATATCTTCCAAATGCTCCACTAAGCTATATATGTCTTCCAAATGCTCCACCAAGCTGTCCCAATGTGTATCATGCCCTAATTTACTATTTGTGCAAGAATAACAAGGTAATTTAATGGCATTGAAATTATATGAATTGATATGAGCTAATAAAATAAATGATAAGTATGTTATCATTATATAAATGTGATGAATTATGCTTAATGTCAATGCAATATTATTCTAACATGCTTGATGAAACTAATGCAAATGCATATAATTACTTAGTATAACTAAAGTGGCGTTACACATCAATATGTAACATATTAAAATGCTTCGTTTCTAAGGCATAAACATTATGAATTGATTTAGACATTTGTAAACACTTAAGAGAAAGAACTTCCCTGAAATGCTTTGCCTTAGAACGTGTGATAGCTTCTCTTTCCTCTATTCTGAATGCACGTTTGTCATGAATTTTATTATTTATGTCAATTGTTGGTGCAACAGACGGTTCTATAGTCAATCCTATTGAATTTTGAGGAACAACACTAAAATTATTAAGCGGAGACCATACTTTCGCTTCATTTTCAATCACTTGACGATATATTGAAAATGGATGAAGTGAACGTAATGTAGATATCAAAACCATGAACATAACATATAGGGAAAACAAAAAAAAGCTTTGAAACTAGCCATTCGAATGTTGAAATAATATTTGATAATGTCCTTGTCATGTGTTGATGGATATATTTATAAACTTAGATATCATAGCGATATTTATATTTTTTCCAATCATTCAAAGTTTGTTCAAACAAATACAATATGGTTCGATTTTAATGATAACCCTTTTACATTGAAATATTTTAATCGGTTACATTTAACATAAACATTTTATAGATTTTTAATCATGTCAATAGCTCTTATAATATTTATTCAAGATTCTTATAATACAAGTTGAATTATTCCGAAATGTAAACATAACCATGTTTAGGAAAGTTTTAAATTTGAACCATACTTCATACGCTATAAGTCTATTAATAAATGGCCCTATTTGAATCTTTTGCGTCCTTGAAAAAGAAGATACATTTGTTCCGCTCCTCTTTCTTTAATATAAGAAAAATATAAATTCAACTCTTAGTGAACCCATACTTGGTAATGACATGCTCCCAAACTTTACGAGGGGAATGTTATTAAATTGTGATATTTTCATCCTCTATGTATGTCCGAAACATGGAGAACTACATACTACAATTCTTCAAGATGATTCTAACAAATAACTCCATTTAATATCCAATATATGTAATTCACTTGGTCCAGTCATTGTTAAGGCTATGATAGATTCTATATCACGTAATTAAACTACTATATTTAGTTTTCCAATGGCTTTTTTGAAAGTTTCAAAGATATCGTCGGTCTTTCCCATTGTCGAACCTCTAATAAAGTTCCTCATTCTCTTATACCTCAATGATGAAAACCTTACTCTTTCTAAAATTTTGTAAAAAAATTTATTAAACTTTACACTATTTCCCAAATGACCAAGACCGCATCAATTACGATCAATACTAATGATATCTCATGAACATAGTGTAACAAAAGATATTCTTATATTGTACAATGAATTTTGTGGTTTATAATTCTTCAAGTAGAGTCAAGAAACAATCTTGGCCTTATTTATTTCTATATTATTATAACAAATTTTAACTATGCATAAATATGATTGATACTTCCATTATAAAATGTTTGAAAAAAGTAGTAAACATTTCGATGAAATTATCTTGAAAAATCTAGTCAAGTAAATAAATATTTGTTACTAGTTTCATGATCATTTACTTTGCACATTAAAGTTCTTTTTTAAAATTAATATATACATATACAAGTGTTTTTTTATTATATAGTTTTAGAACATTCATGTTTAAATGTTTTAGTCGTTAAGCTTTTTAGTAAAAATTAAAAGTTGTTTGAATATTTCAAGTTAAAGTACAAAATATATTATTTAAATAGGGCTCATACAAGTAATCCGTATATATTTTTTATACGAAATACTTGAGAATATATATACCTTCAACGTCTAATACATACTAACTATGGAATTTTTAGCTCCCATAACACAAACATCCATAAAATAGACCTCGTGCTGTTTACTTTCTTCAAACTCAAGGGTTCTTGTATAATGTGAGATCATTTGTGATGTTGAGGATCAGGTCCACCTGGACTTTGCCTCTTCGAAACCAAAGGATTCTCTACGTTTCTTTTTATGCTAACCTTAATAGCTTCTCTTCCATCCATTCCGAATGCACGTTTGTCATGAATTTTATTATTTATGTCAATTGTTAGTGTAACAGACGATTCTATAGTCAATCCTATTGAATTTTGAGGAACAAAGCTAAAATTATTAAGCAAAGACCATATTTTCGCTTCATATTCAATCACTTGACGAGATATTGAGAATGGATGAAGTGAATGTAATGCAGATATCGAAATCACGATCATAACATATAGGGAAAACAGAAAGTAAACTTTGAAACTAGCCATTTGAATGTTGAAATAAGATTTGACAATGTCCTTATCATGGGTTGATGGATATATTTATAAACTTGAATATCATAGCCTCTATTTTTTTCTAATCATTCAAAGTTTGTTCAAACAAATACAATATGGTTGGATTTTAATGATAACCCTTTTACATCGAAAAATTTTAAACGGCTACATTTACCATAAACATAAGAATTCACATATTTATTTCAAAATCCGATATAAATGATTTTATATTTATATAAATTTATTATATGTTAGGTGGTTGAATTGTTTAGAATATAATATATTTCCAACCATATCATATTATATTATTGTTTTCGGTTTGACATTATTTTATAGATTTTTAATCATGTCAATCGTTCTTCTGCTAATTATACAAGATTCTTTATAAAATATTATAATACAAGTTGAATTTGAACCATACTTCATGCATTATAAGTCTATTAATAAATGACCCTATTTGAATCTTTTGTGTCCTTCAAAAAGAAGATACATTTGTTTCGCTCCTCTTTCCTTAATATAATAAAAATATAAATTCAACTTTTAGTGAACCCATGCTTGGTAATGACATGTTCCCCAACTTTAAGAGGGGAATGTCATTAAATTCTGATATTTTCATGCTCTATGTATGTCCAAAACGTGGAGAACTACATACTATAATTCTTCAAGATGTTTTTAACAAGTCACTTCCTTTAATATTTAGTATATGTGATTCACTTGGTCCAATCATTGTTAAGGCTATGATAGTTTCTATATCTCGTAATTAAACTACTATATTTAGTTTTCCAATGGCTTTTTTGAAACTTTCCAAGATATCCTCGATATTACCCATTGTTGGACCTCCAATAAATTTCCTCATTCTCTCATACCTCAATGAAAAAAAATCTTATTCTTTTTAAAATTTTCTAAAATATTTGTTAAATTTTACATTATTTTCCAAATGACCAGAACAACGTCAATTACAATCAATACTAATGATATCTCATGAACAAAGCAAATATATTCTTATCTTGTACAATGAATTTTGAGGTTTTATAATTCTACAAGTAGAGTCAAGAAACAATCTTGGCCTTATTTATTTTTATATTATTTAGTATAAATAATTATTTCTGATGATTTTAATTTTACATGTAAAATGTATGAACTCACATATTATTGTAACAAATTTTAACCATGCAAAAATATGATTAATACTTCCATTAAAAAATGTTTGCAAAAAGTTGTAAATATTTCGATGAAATTATGTTGAAAAATCTAATCAAGTAAATAAATATTTGTTATTAGTTTCATGATATCTATTTTGCACATGAAAGTTATTTTTTTAAATTTATATATTCATATACAAGTGTTTTTTTTATTATATAGTTTTACAACATTCATGTTTAAAGTTTTATTCGTTAAGGTTTTTAGTAAAAATTAAAAGTTGCTTGAATATTTCAAGTTAAAGTAAAAAAATATATTATTTAAATAGGGCTCATACATGTAATCCGTATATATTTTGTATACGAAATACTTCAGAATGTATATACCTTCAACGTCTAATACATACTAACTATGGAATTTTTATCTCCCATAAGACAAACATCCATAAAATAGACCTCGTGTTGTTTACTTTCTTCAAACTCAATGGTTCTTGTATAATGTGAGATCATCTGTAATGTTGAGGATCATGTCCACCTGGACTTTTCCTCTTCAAAACCAGAGGATTCCCAATTTTTCTTTATATGCTAGCTTTAATAACTTCTCTTTCGTCCATTACGAATGCACGTTTGTCATGAATTTTATTATTTATGTCAATTGTTGGTGTAACAGACGATTCTATAGTCAATCCTATTGAATTTTGAGAAATAAAGCTAAAATTATTAAGCGGAGAACGTACTTTCGCTTCATTTTCAATCACTTGACGAGATATTGAGAATGGATGAAGTGAACATAATGCAGTTATCGAAACCACGAACATAACATATAGGGGAAAGAAAAAGAAAACTTTGAAACTAGCCATTCGAATGTTGAAATAAGATTTGACAATGTCCTTATCATGGGTTGATGGATATATTTATAAACTTGGATATAATTGTGATATTTCTATTTTTTTAATCATTCAGAGCTTGTTCAAATAAACACAATATGGTTGGATTTTAATGATAAACCTTTTACATCAAAAAATTTTAATCGGTTACATTTAACAAAAACTTCAAAATTCACATATTTATTTCAAAATATGATATAAATGGTTTTATATTTATATAAATTTATTATATGTTAGGTGGTTGAATTGTTTAGAATACAATATATTTCCATCCATATAATATTATATTATTGTTATTGGTTTGACATTATTTTATAGATTTTTAATCAAGTTAATAGTTCTTATGCTATTTATACAAGATTCTTCATAAAATATTATAATACAAGTTGAATTATTCTGAAATGTAAACATAACCAAGTTTAGGAAAGTTTTGAATTTGAACCATACTTAATGCTCTATAACGCCCTTGAAAAAGAAGATACAATTTTTCCGCTCCTTTTTCTTTAATATAAGAAAAATATAAATTAAACTTTTAGTGAACCCATGCATGGTAATGACATGCTCCCTAACTTTACGAGGGGAATGTCATTAAATTAAGTTATTTTCATGCTCTATGTATGTCCGAAACGTGGGGAACTACATACTACAATTCTTCAACATGATTCTAACAAATCACTCCCTTTAATATTCAGTATATGTGATTCACTAAGTCCAATCATTGTTAAGTCTATGATAGATTCTATATCTCATAATTAAACTACTATATTTAGTTTTCCAATGGCTTTTTCGAAACTTTCCAATATCATCGGTCTTTCCCATCGTCAAACCTATAATAAATTTCCTCATTCTCTTATACCTCAATGATGAAAACCTTACTCTTTCAAAAAATTTGTAAAATATTTCTTAAATTTTACAATATTTTCCAAATGACCAAGACCGCGTCAATTACAATCAATATTAATGATATCTCATGAACATAGTGTAACAAAGATATTTTTATCTTGTACAATGAATTTTGAGGTTTATAATTCTACAAGTAGAGTTAAGAAACAATCTTGGCCTTAGTTATTTATATATTATTTAGTATAAATAATTATTTCTGATGATTTTAATTTTACATGTAAATTGTATAAACTCACATATTATTGTAACAAATTTTAACCATGCATAAAAATGATTGATACTTTCATTATAAAATGTTTGAAAAAAGTAGTAAACATTTCGATGAAATTATGTTGAAAAATATAGTCGTACCCACCATATACACTAGGTATCCTTTAGTGTATCGTGTTTGCAGCCTACTGCTGGACTCTATAGCATGCCAACTATACCCTGTCCCTCAATGACTTACTTGGGCATACAGTCTATTTTATTTGATCCATCCATGGCAAAGTATATTATCAATATTTAACAATGGGGCAGTTCATACCCGAAATAACATTAATGGTAAAAATATCACATTTTTCATGATCAATGCATTTTAATTTCACACTTTGACATATCAATGTAAATTTATAAAAATGATATAAAATCATGCCGATATAAACAAGTTCGACTTATCGCAAGTCTTCCTGATGATGTATAAAACATCCATGTATAATTTCATGCATGTATTGCACTCACCTTGACACTTTATATAGTGCACAATATGATCCTCACTAATTGTCCACAATAATTCATTTTCTATTGGACTTGCTTTGATCACAAATGAATCACAATCTGTATTAAATCACAAATTCATATCAATTCTTATGTTAGTATTTTACTAACATAAACACATCCCAAAACAATTCCATAGTATACTTGGAACTCATTTTCTACCAAGTATTTAAACACTTAATAATTTCTTTTAACATTTGAACTAACTTTTCTAATTACCTAAAATGGTCCTTCACCATTTTATCATATACATTCAATTAAATTCCCATTCAACAATTTCCAGAATAGTACATCGATTATACAACACTTATACAACAACCCCTCAATTTCCATAATTTACGAATTGATCTCTAAGTTTTCAAAAATTACTAAATAGTCACCAAATTTTGTAAAGCTTGTAGAATACTTGAAAATGAATCTACAACATATAAATCATCAAGATTTATAATCAATTTCATGAATCTTGTCATGAACATAAACCCTTGGATTTGGGATCTTTGAAATTCAACAAGATTAGAAAGCAATATTGGTACCAAATGATAGCGTTTTTCAGTTAGATCACTTTCCTATCTCACAACATAACTCCAATTCCAAAGGAATTAGCTCAAAAATGGAAAATAAAATATTTTCTTACATTGAAAGCTTTCTCACATCCATGGAGAAGAGAAGAACACTTTGGCATGATATGTTTGATTGATATCATGCTTATCATCCTTTAAGAAAAAATTATTTAACCATTAACTTGGAAAATACTAATTTACCCTTAATAAAACTTTATAATCACCATTATACCAAGATACAAATCCTTATCATCTTCAAAATCACATAAATATCAGCCATGCCATATTTAAATATTCATGAAATTTACAATTTAGTCACTTTAATCAATCAGTCCAACTTAAACATGAAATTAAACATAAAATATTATTTTCCAACTTTTTAAAAATGTGAAAATAATATTTTTATTTCTTATTTTCGTGAACCATTTGTAATTTTTCCAAAATTACATTTTGGTACTTGAACTTTTCAAAGTTTATACTTTGATGTATAATTTCATGACTTAATAAATCCATTTATGGAATAAAATTCTTTTTGAGAAAATGACCACTTAATTCCTTAAACTTTTCCCCAAATTTTCTACTTTGACCATCAAAATTTCAAAATTTACATTTTGGTCATTCTCTAAATTTTTGGGGTATTACATACTTAGCTCAGCTCAACTTTAGAGTGCATTCGGTACTAAGAAGTGTATATTTGTGAGAAAAATCAACCACGAATACCACAATGACTTTATTATATGACTAAATTGAACTGAAAGGAAGTGCAATATGTATCTGAAATTCAGAAACGTGTGAGTTACTCTGGAAAACTCTGAAGTAACCGGGATAGACTTGATTGCTAAATGAACTAAGTAACATCAGGATTAAATAAGTGATTTGGATGCGTTTGGAAACACTATTGAACTTACATGATGAATTTTCCTTATGGGCTATGAACTATGAATAAAGCACGCCCGTATTTCCTGATATCGTTGAAACGTGGAAATGAAATAAAGACCGTTGGAAGATCTATTCAGTGATGATTGCGAAGATGATTTATGGACAAGAATTCTAAGTATTAAAGAGTGAATACCCTTCAAAGGCAACAAATTGATAGGTCGCTATGCATTATTTATGAGAATTGTTTAGTTCAAATTGTTCAATAAACCGATCGACTAACATGGATTTTAAATGTCTAGAATCTCCGTTTCTCCTTTATTAGCTCAAATCACTTTGGTCATTCATGAACACTTTCCTGATGCACATGAAAACATAGTACGATTCTAAAGTATCAACCTTAAATGTTTGATTAGATCGGTTAGTAATTGATTCTCTTCAATAGGACCTTGTTACTGGAATCCGATCAAATTATACAAGTTTCATGTTATCCATACTGATAACTATAAAATGCCTCTGGAAAATAATTGGATTCTCTAGTGTGTTCCCTGTATATTACTAAATTATTTTGTTGTTTTAACATGTGGTACACTGAAATGTATGGTTACTGTTTTATAGATGCACCGACTTAATGGTGATGGCTTATGGCTTATGATTGCTATCTGATTATTGGTTTTCACTGGTATATGATTACCATGAATGTTTTATCTAATTTCTAATTCGAATTCTATTATGATACCTGATCTGAATTCTTTTTTGATATCTGATTGAAATTATGTCTTGATTTCTGATATCTCCGTTTAGTGACGAAAAATGTTTTATTTGGGGTATTGTTGGAGGAATTATATCTACAGGCTCATCGGCTTTGTGCTCATGGCCTTACTGGATGTGACAGTGGGTATATAGTTTTGGGGAACCTACACATTATGACGTGTAGCGGTTGGAGGGATTATTAGGATTTTTAATTTTTTTAAAAAAATATGTTTTAAAAATATCCGTATCTTTCCACTCGTTTTGTGAGAACGCACTAGATAACTTATTCTGATCTCCTGAACCCAGTCATTCGAAATATTTCCCTCTTAATTGAAAGCTTACTTTCTGTTACTACCTCATATATTAGTGGGACCTCAGTTCAGCCTACAAATTTGAAGATGTATAAACAATTAAGGAAATATATGTTTATTTGTATCTGCATATTCTTCAACATCATCTGGTAGTTTTGTATTACTGAGCTTTACAAAGCTCACTCTATTACTCACATTTTCAGGTTAAATGAATCATACCAGTGCATCTATCTACATCAGTAAGGGAGTTCTCCGACGTTGCTGGTGGAGTATGGTACATGTGATAAGGGGGCATGTAGGTTGTATTTTGTTTTATATACGATTCTGAATATCTATTTTATTTCTGAATACTGATAAATCATTTTATGAGTTTACATGTTTTAATAAAAAATTTAAATTTTTCTAAGATTTTTACGGTGGGTCACTCCGGTGGCCCTAATATGACACCCCGGATCGATCGGGTCACCCGTATTGGTCTGAGGGGGTTACAAATCGTATCAATAGTTCTTATACTATATATACAAGATTCTTCGTAAAATATCATAATACAAGTTGAATTATTCCTAAATGTAAACGTAACCTTGTTTAGAAAAGTCTTGAATTCAAACCATACTTCATGCACTATAAATCTATTAATAAATGACCCTATTTGAATATTTTGCATCCTTAAAAAATAAGATACATTTTTTCCTCTCCTCTTTCTTTAATATAAGAAATTTATAAATTCAACCTTTAGTGAACCCATTCTTGGTAGTGACATGCTCCCCAACTTTACGAGGGGAACATAATTAGATTGTATCTTTTCATGCTCTATGTATTTCCGAAATGTGGAGAACTACATACTACAATTCTTCGAGATGATTTTAACAAATTACTCCCTTTAATATTCAGTATATGTGATCCACTTGGTCCAATCATTGTTAAGGCCATGATGGATTATATATATCGTAATTAAACTACTATATTTAGTTTTCCAATGGCTTTTTCGAAACTTTCCAAGATATTGTCGGTCTTTCCCAATGTCGGACCCCCAAACAATTTCTTCATTCTCTTCTACCTTAGTGAAAACAAACCTTACTCTTTCTAAAATTTTGTAAAATATTTATTAAATTTTACATTATTTTCCAAATGACCAAGAACACGTCAATTACGATCAATACTACAATACTTATGCTATATGTATAATATTCTTCGTAAAATATCATAATACAAGTTGAATTATTCCTTAATGTAAACATAACCAAGTTTAGGAAAGTTTTGAATTTGAACCATACTTCATGCACTATAAATCTATTAATAAATGACCCTATTGGAATCTTTTACGTCCTTGAAAAATAAGATACATTTGTTCCGCTCCTCTTTCTTTAATATAAGAAAGTTATAAATTCAACCTTTAGTGAACCCATGCTTGGTAGTGACATGCTTCCCACATTTACGAGGGGAATGTCATTAGATTGTGATCTTTTCATGCTCTATTTATGTCCGAAATGTGGAGAACTACATACAACAATTCTTTAAGATGATTTTAATAAATCACTCCCTTTAATATTCAATATATGTGATCCACTTGGTCCAATCATTGTTAAGGTCATGATAGATTCTATATCTCATAATTAAACTACTATATTTAGTTTTTAATGTTTTTTTAAACATTCCAAGATATCTTCGGCCTTTCCCATTGTGAAACCCCCAATAAATTTCATCACTCTCTTCTACCTCAGTGAAAACGAACCTACTCTTTTTAAAATTTTGTAAAATATTTCTTAAATTTTATACTATTTTCCAAATGACCAAGACCGTGTCAATTACGATAAATACTAATGATATCTCATGAACATAGCGTAACAAAGATATTTTTATCTTGTACAATAAATTTTGAGTTTTCTAATTCTACAAGTAGAGTTAAGAAACAATCTTGGCCTTATTTATTTTTATATTATTTAGTATAAATAATTATTTTTGATGATTTTAATTTTACATGTAAAATGTATTAATTCATATATTATTGTAACAAAATTTAACCATGTATAAATATGACTGATACTTCCATTATAAAATGTTTGATACTTCCATTATAAAATGTTTGAAAAAAGTAGTAAACATTTCGATGAAATTATGAAGAAAAATCTAATCAAGTAAATAAATATTTGTTATTAGTTTCATGATCATTTACTTTGCACATGAAAGTTCTTTTTTTTTAAATTTATGTATACATATACAAGTGTTTTTTTTATTTTATAGTTTTAGAACATTCATGTTTAAATGTTTTAGTCATTAAGGTTTTTAATAAACTTTAAAAGCTGCTTGAGTATTACAAGTTAACATACAAAATATAGTATTGAAATAGGGCTTATACATGTAATATGTATATATTTCTTATACGAAATACTTGATAATATATATACCTTCAACGTCTAATACATACTAACTATAGAGGTTTTAGTTTCGGTAAGACAAACATCCATAAAAGAAACCTCGTGTTGTTTACTTTCTACAAACTTAAGGGTTCTTTTATAATGTGAGACCATTTGTGATATTGAGTAACAGGTCCACCTGGACTTTGCCTCTTCGAAACCGAAGAATTCCATATCTTTCTTTTTATTCTAGCTTTAATAGCTTCTCTTCAATCCTTTCTGAATACACGTCTATCATGACTTTTATTAGTTATGTAAATTGTTGGTGTAACAGATGATTCTTTAGTCAATCCTATTGAATTTTGAGGAACAAAGCTAAAATTCTTAAGTGGATATCGTACTTTCGCTTCATTTTCAATCACTTTATGAGATATAGAAAATGGATGAAGTGAACGTACTATAGATATCGAAACCACGAACATAACATATAGGGAAAACAAAAGGAAAACTTTGAAACTAGCCATTCGAATGTTGAAATAAGATTTGACAATGTCCTTATCATGGGTTGATGGATATATTTATAAACTTGGATATCATAGTGATATTTCTATTTTTTTTCTAATCATTCAAAGTTTTTTTCAAACAAATACAATGTGGTTTGATTTTAATGATAACCCTTTTACGTCGAAAAATTTTAATCGGTTACATTTACAAAAAACTTAAGAATTCACATATTTGTTTTCAAAATCTCATTTAATGATTTTATAATTATATAAACTTATTATATGTTAGGTGGTTCAGTCGTTTAGAATACAATATATTTTCATCCATATCATATTAAATTACTGTTTTCAGTTTGACATTATTGTATAGATTTTTAATCATGTCAATAGTTCTTATGCTATATATATAAGATTCTTCATAAAATATCATAATACAAATTGAATTATTCCTAAATGTATAAGAAAATTATAAATTCAACTTTTAGTGAACCCATGATTGGTAATGACATGCTTCCCAACTTTACAAGGGGAATCTCATTACATTGTGATCTTTTCATGCTCTATGTATGTTCGAAACGTGGAGAACTACATACTTCAATTTTTCAAGATGATTCTAACAAATCACTTTCCTTTAATATTCAGTATATGTGATCCACTTCGTCTGATCATTGTTAAGGCTATGATAGATTCTATATCTCATAATTAAACTACTATATTTAGTTTTCCAATGGCTTTTTCAAAACTTTCCAATATATCGTCGGTCTTTCCCATTGTCGGAACCCCAATAAATTTCCTCATTCTCTTCTACCTCAGAGAAAACAAACCTTACTCTTTCTAAAATTGTGTAAAATATTTCTTAAATTTTACACTATTTTCCAAATGACCAAGACTGCGTCAATTACGATCAATACTAACGATATCTCATGAAGATAGCGTAACAAAGATATTCTTATCTTGTACAATGAATTTTTAGTTTTATAATTCTACAAGTAGAGTCAAGAAACAACAATGGCCTTATTTATTTTTATATTATTTAGTATAAATAATTATTTCTAATGATTTTAATTTTACATGTAAAATGTATGAACTCACATATTATTGTAACAAATTTTAACCATGCATAAATATGACTGATACTTCCATTATAAAATGTTTGAAAAAAGTAGTAAACATTTTGATGAAAAATCTAATCAAGTAAATAAATATTTGTTATTAGTTTCATGATCATTTACTTTGCACGTGAAAGTTCTTTTTTTTAATTTATATATACATATACAAGTTTTTTTATTATATAGTTTTAGAACATTCATGTTTAAATGTGTTAGTCGTTAAGTTAATAAATAGTAAAAGCTTCTCGAGTATTACAAGTTAACGTACAAAATATAGTATTTAAATAGGGCTTATACATGTAATCTGTATATATTTCTTATACCAAATACTTGAGAATATATATACCTTCAACGTCTAATACATACTAACTATGGAGGTTTTATCTCCCGTAAGATAAACACACATAAAATAGACCTCTTGTTGTTGACTTTCTTCAAACTCAAGGGTTCTTGTATAATGTGAGATCATTTGTGATGTTGAGGATCAGGTCCACCTGGACTTTGCCTCTTCGAAATCAAAGGATTCTCTATGTTTCTTTTTATGCTATCTTTAATAGCTTCTCTTCCATCCTTTCCGAATGCATGTTTGTCATGACTTTTATTATTTATGTCAATTGTTGGTGTAACAGACGATTCTTTAGTCAATTCTATTGAATTTTGAGGAACAAAGCTAAAATTATTAAGTTGAGATCATACTCTTGCTTCATTTTTAATCACTTGATGAGGTATTGAAAATGGATGAAGTTAACGTATTGCAGATATCGAAACCACAAACATAACATATAGGGAAAACAAAAAGAAAACTTTGAAACTAGCCATTTGAATGTTGAAATAAGATTTGACAATGTCTTTATCATGGGTTGATGGATATATTTATAAACTTGGATATCATAGCGATATTTCTATTTTTTTCTAATCATTCAAAGTTTGTTCAAACAAATACAATATGGTTGGATTTTAATGATAACCCTTTTACATCAGAAAATTTTAATCGGTTACATTTAACAAAAACTTAAGAATTCACATTTTTATTTCAAAGTCCGATATAAATGATTTTATATTTATATTAATTTATTTTATGTTAGGTGGTTGAATTTTTTAGAATACAATATATTTCCATCCATATCATATTATATTATTGTTTTCAGTTTGACATTATTTTATAGATTTTGAATCATGTCAATAGTTCTTATGCTATATATATATAAGATTCTTCATAAAATATTATAATACATGTTGAATTATTCCTAAATGTAAACATAACGAAGTTTAGGAAAGTTTTGAATTTTAACCATACATCATGAACTATAAGTCTATTAATAAATGACCCTATTTGAATATTTTGCATCCTTGAAAAAGAAGATACATTTGTTCCGCTCCTCTTTCATTAATATAAGAAAGTTATAAATTCAACTTTTAGTGAACCCATGCTTGGTAATGAAATGCACCCCAACTTTACGAGGGGAATTTCATTAAATTGTGATCTTTTCATGCTCTATGTATGTCTGAAACGTGGAGAACTACATACTACAATTCTTCAAGATGATTCTAACAAATCACTTTCTTTAATATTCAATATATGTGATCCACTTGGTCCAATCGTTGTTAACGCTATGATAGATTCTATATCTTGTAATTAAAATACTATATTTAGTTTTCAAATGGCTTTTTCAAAACTTTCCAAGATATCGTCGGTCTTTCCCATTGTTGGACCCCCAATAAATTTCCTCGTTCTCTTCTTCCTCATGAAAACAAACCTTACTATTTCTAAAATTTTGTAAAATATTTCTTATATTTTACATTATTTTCCAAATGACTAAGACTGAGTCAATTACTATCAATACTAATGATATCTCATGAACATGGCGTAACAAAGATATTCTTATCTTGTACAATGAATTTTGAGTTTTATAATTCTACAAGTAGAGTCAAGAAACAATCTTAGCCTTATTTATTTTTATATTATTTAGTATAAATTTATTTCTGATGATTTTAATTTTACATGTAAAATGTATGAACTCACATATTATTGTAACAATTTTTAGCTATGCAAAAATATGATTGATACTTCTATTATAAAATGTTTGAAAAAAGTAGCAAACATTTCGATGAAGTTATGATGAAAAATCTAATCAAGTAAATAAATATTTGTTATTAGTTTCAGCACATGAATGTTCTTTTTTTAAATTTATATATACTTATACAAGTGTTTTTTTTATTATATAGTTTTAGAACATTCATGTTTAAATGTTTTAGTCGTTAAGGTTTTTAGTAAACATTAAAAGTTTCTTGAATATTACAAGTTAACGTACAAAAAATATTATTTAAATAGGGCTCATACTTGTAATTCTTTATATATTCTGTATACAAAATACTTGAGAATATATATACATTCAACATCTAATACATACTAACTATGGAGGTTTTAGCTCCTATAAGACAAACATCCGTAAAATAGGCCTCGTGTTGTTTACTTTCTTCAAACTCAAGGGTTATTGTATAATGTGATATCATTTGTGATGTTGAGGATCAAGTCCACCTGGACATTGCCTCTTCCAAACCAAAGGATTCCCTATGTTTCTTTTTTTGCTAGCTTTAATAGCTTCTCTTTCATCCTTTCAGAATGCACGTATGTCATGACTTTTATTATTTATGTCAATTCTTGGTGTAACAGACGATTCTTTAGTCAATCCTATTAAATTTTGAGGAACAAAACTAAAATTATTAAGTGGAGATTTTATTGTCTCTTCATTTTCAATCACTTGACAAGATTGTAACACCCCCAGACCGATATAGGTGACCCGATCCGATCCAAGGTGTCACATTAGGGCTACCGGAGCATCCCACCGTAAAAATAGCAGAAAATTTAACCTTTTTATTAAAACACTTAATATCATAAAACAATTTATAAATATAAAAGTAAAATTTAACCATATTCATAAATAAAACATATTTCAAATTCGGATATAAAAACAAATTACAACCTACATGCCCGCTAATCACATGTACCATACTCTACAGACAACACTGGAAGAACTCCACTACTGATGTTGATATTTGTACTGGTTATGTCTTTTTAACCTGAAAATGTGAGTAACATAGTGAGCTTTGGAAAGCTCAATAATACATAACTACTAGATAATGCTTAGGAACAATAAAATAATAGATAGGCATAATTTTCTTATTGGTTCAGAATCTACATATCTTTATGATGAGCAGAGATCCTACTGATATTTCAAATAGTAACGAAAAGTAAGCTTTGAGTTCAGATGAAAATATTTTGGATGACTGAGTTCAGGAGATTAGAATAGGTTGTCTAGTGTGTTCCAATCAAAACGAGTGAAAAAATATAAATCTTTTAAAACCATAGCGGAACCCTCCAACCAAACTACATTATGTAGTTCCACAGAACTGCGTCCACAGGGCTTACCCTAAGCATACAACAAAGAGAGCCAACCAAAGATATGCCTTGGGCCTACCCAAGGGTATCCTTAGGTCCTACCCAAGGGTATCCTTAGGTCCGTAAGGTCTTACCAGCTGGATCAAGGTTGTGCCTCCATACTCCAAAATCATATCCATATAAAAATAGAATAGAAATTAGTTTTAAAAGTAAATAGTAATATCTGGATTGTTATATATTAATAGGTCATAACCGTGATAATGAAATAACCCATATAACTGATCTTCACATGTACACCATAAGTAGTCCCATGATTAACTTAAGGGAATGCCTTGGGGCCTGAGGGCCTACTCAAGGATCACCTTATGTCCATAAGAATTTACCAGCTTGATCAGAGTTGTACCTACATACTCTAGTCCACCAATATAATATCCTAATAAAACATTTTCATTCAGTAAACAGAGATATCAGAAATCTGAATAGAATTTAGAGCGTAAATCATAATAGGATTAAGATAAAGCATTCATATGATCAAGGAACACACTAGAGGTTACTGATATGGTTCGGAGATACTAGTTAATCTTATCGGACAGAGAAAAAGGGATCTTTAGTATACCGATAGAATACCGGAAGTTAGAATCACTATCGGAAGAGTTTATTAGCTGACATAATCATTAGCTATTCAGAATATGATTTATCAGGATCATATTGTATTTGGACATTTTTTGGAGTTACAATGTAATCATAAGGGTATTTAGAGTCCTTTGCATATGAGTTACTTGTGTTTTCATATATGACCGGAGTGATTCTATTATTCAGGAAAATCAGAAGCATTTTGGATATTAGATTCTTGAAGATTTTATAAGGATTTGAGCTGATAAAATAGAAACTAAGATTCATGGCACTTACGATTTATGTCGATCTATCGATATAGAAATAACTCAAGCTGAACAACTCCCAAAACTAATGCATGTCGATCGGTACATTCGTTACCTTTCCAGGGTATTCACTCTTTAGTACCAGTAATTCTTATCCATTGATCACCTTCAGAATTGTAGCTGATTGTAACTTACGAAAACTAATAAATATTCCAATGTTCTTTATTTCATTTCTACATTGATATCAAGAAATGCCCACATATTTGCTTTGTGATTCATAACCCATAAGGATAGTACACCAGGTAAATTCATAAGAGTTTCCAGACTAATCCGTTAACTTACTTAACCTCAGTCATCGAGGTTACTAGTTCATTTCAGAGATGAGGGTATTATCTAAATTTTATTCAATTTCGTTAATGGCATTACCTCAGGTAAATTAATCTTGAATGTATTCCAGTTCCATTACAGTTTAGAGTATTATACTCATTTACTCACTGGAGGTTAATTTCACTACTATGAGAAGTCTTGGTCTTTTTCCAGTACAACGACATTTTTGTAATTTAACCATGGCACTTTTTTCGGTAATTTCATATCCAAATATTTCCTACATTTAATCCTTAACAAGATAAATCATATATTTTGTGTTCAAAGATTGTTTGATTCACTTATTTATTTATTGAATTGATATTTGTTTCCGATCAATATACCAATTTATTTTTCTAGCCGTTAGAGTCTTATACAGTGTTTCGTCCTTAATCCTATTTACGTCTGAGTCAAATGATAATTAATTACATATAATGGACCAATCATTTCCATTCAAGCACGCTTCAATGATCAATGGGTTCTAAAAAGTATAGAAAGGGTAGTAGAGTACTACCTCGATTTTTATGCCATACCGATCGACCATTTAAATTACATTCGAACGCCCTCGATCTTTAATTTAAATTCTAATAATTCCTCAAATACATAACAATATAAATTTCATAAAAATAGAGCTTAATTGTAAAAACGGATTGAATCGGGTGATTAATTAGTGAAAAAATAGCTTATATGTTTCAAATTTTGCAAAACAGACTAAGGACGTCAGGATAGGTTTACCCAAAAAAGTCAACGGTCCAATCAACAGTGCTCAACAGCTCGGCTAGGCTCGGACCGGTCCAGCCGGTTTAGACCAGTCCAAACTACTCCCTATGCTGCCAGAAGAAGCACACTCGCAGGGCATGGCGCATGCAGCGCGTGCAGAGGCTCTGGTGGTCAGTTCGGTGTGAAATTTTCCATATTTGTATATCGACACCCTGAGAGTATTGTGCAGTTGTTATTTTTCACCAAAACATAATGGATTGTAGAAGTTTAAAATGTACCAACTTATCCGACGGTGATCGACGAGTGAGGACGACAGAGCAATAACGGATCGACGAATTTGTTCTGTTTTTGAGCGCATGGTGACAGTGAGTCCGATGGTGTAGGAGGTGTGATGAACGGGTAGTCGGATCGACCGGAATCGATGGAAAACAAAAAATAATCTAGTTAAAACTGATGAAGCTTTCGGTTGAGTTTTACGACGAACTGCACCGATTCACTACGGAATAAAGGTCGGGTTTTGTTCACCTTTCGATGGTGAGTCTATTGGTGGTTTTGGATCGATGAATGCTGGTCGGATTATGGAGAATCAAGGTGACAAAGGGGTTTGAAGAGGAAAGAAACTGGGATAAGCTTCTGGAGAAAACCAGACTACTCGCGGGAGGGGAATTTATTTTTCAACATATAAGAAAAATGGGCAAATTTAGGACTGGGTCCCTGAATTTCTTGCACATTCTAAAACTAACTATAAGTTTCATAAACTTATAATTTGACCCCTAAATTGGTGTGTGACAATTCTTCCCTCCTTAAAATAATTTTGTCCTCGAAATTCATTCATGTCAAAGAATTGCAGAAATGAAGCTTCCATCAGTTCTTTTATATCTTCAAGTAACTTTTACAGAATTATGTGCCCTATACTAATCCTTAATCAACTAAGTATACATTCTTATCAAAACTATCCCTTATTCCAATAAAATTATTAGAATAAATTTATCCTTGCGGAATCAATTAAGCTTTGCTTACGAGAATATGTTTATAGAGCGGTAGCATATCCCATGTTAATTTCCAGAGTTAGGTCAGAATTTCTAGAATGAGTAACTCTCACATAGCTCGTGAGGTACTTTATAGAATTTAGACAAAGGTTACATGTATTTCTTTATGCAAAGGTAGACCCCTAACCGATAGAAAACTTAGGTTAGCTCATTACAGAGAAGGACTCAACCTTGGAGTTCCGGCTCAGAGAAGTACTATTGTAGTATAGGGGCATGTACTAATCAGACATCTTTTGACATTGACCGGCCGGTCTATCCATAAAACTTGACTCAACCTAAGCTATGATAACACTAAATGTAACACCCTTAGACCGATGCAGGTGACTCGATCAGATCCGAGGTGTCACATTAGGACCAACTGAGCGACCCACCGTAAAAATAGTAGAAAATTAACATTTTTATTAAAGTACTTAAATCATAAAACAATTTATAAATACAAAAGTAAAATTTAACCATATTATGAAATAAAATAAATTTCAGACTCGGATATAAAAACAAAATACAACCTACATGCCCCCTAATCACATGTATCATACTCTGTAGACAACGCCGGAAGAACTCCCTTATTGATGCCGATACTTGTATCGATTCAATCATTTTAACTTTAAAATGTTAGTAACAGAGTGAGCTTTGAAAATCTCAGTAATCCAAAACTACCAAATGATGCTTAGGAACATGCAGATAACATATAGACATAATTTTCTTATTGGTTCAGACATCTACAGATCTTTATACTTTCAAGTAGTAACATACATTAAGCTTTGAGTTCAGATGGAAATATTTTCAAATGATTGAGTTCAAGAGATCATAATAAGTTGTCTAGTCTATTCCAATCAAAACCAGTGAACATATATAAATCTTTTAAAACCATAACGGAACCCTCCAACCAAACTCCATTATGTAATTCCCCATAATAGCATCCATTGGGCTTACCCTAAGCACACAACAAAGGGAGCCAACCTAAGATATGCATTGGGGCCTATGGGTCTATGGTCCTACCAAAGGGTAACATTAGGTCTATAAGGTCTTACCAGCTGGATCAGGGTTGTGCCTCTATACTCCATAATACTATCCATATAAAAATCCAGTAGAATTAGTTTTAGCGGTAAATTGTAATATCTAGAATGTGATCCAGTAATATGTCATAACCGTGATAATAAAATAACATGTATAACTGATCTCCACTTGTACACCATAAGTAGTCCCATGATTAACCTAAGGGAATGCCTTGGGGCCTCAGGGCTTAACCAAGGATCACCTTAAGTCCGTAAGGATTTACCAGCTTGATCAGAGTTGTACCTCCATACTCCAGTCTACCTATATAATATCCTAATAAAACATTTTCATTCAGTAAACAGAGATATCAGAAATCATAATAGAATTCAGAGTAAAAATCAGAACAGAATTCAGATAAAACATTAATATAATAAGGGAACACATTAGAGGTTACAAATATGGTTCAGATATACTGGTTAATCTTATCGGAAAGAGAAACAGTGATCTTTAGTATAACTATAGAATTCCAGAAGTTAGAATCATTATCGGAAGAGTTTATTAGCTGACAAAATCATCAGTTATTCAGAATGCGATTTATCAGGATTATATTGTATTCGAACATTTTTCGGAGGTACTAAGTAATCAGAAGGGTCTTTAGAGTCCTTTGCATCTAATTTACTTGTGTTTTCATATATGACTGGAGTGATTCTATTATTCAGGAAAATCAGAAGCATTTTGGGTATTAAATTCTTGAAGAATTTATAGCGATTTGAGTTGATAAGAGAGAAACGAACAATTAGGGCAATTACGATTTGTGTCGATCTATCAGAATATCGAAATAACATAAGCTGAACAACTCTCAAAACTAACGGATGTCAACCAGTCCATTCATTGCCTTTCCAGGGTATTCACTCTTTAGTAGTCCATTGATCACCTTCAGAATCGTAGCTGAATGTAACTTAAGAAGACGAACAGATATTACAATGTTCTTTATTTCAGTTCTACGTTTCAACGATATCAAGAAATGCCCACATACTTTCTTTTGGATTCATAACCCATAAGGATAGTACACCAGGTAAATTCATCAGAGTTTTCAGACTTATCAATTCACTTACTAGTTCAGAATTGAGGTTACTAGTTTATTTCAGAGTTGAGGGTATTATCCAAATTTTATTCAATTCCGTCAATGGCATTACTTCAGGTAAATTAATCTTGAAAGTATTCCAGTTCCATTATAGTTCAGAGTACTATACGCATTTGCTCACTAGGGTTAATTTTACCACTGTGAGAAGTCTTGGTCATTTTCCAGTACAAGGGTATTTTCGTAATTTAACCATGATGCTCTTTTCAGTAATTTCATATCTAAATATTTCTTACATTTAATCCTTAACGAGATAAATCATATATTTCGCATTCAAAGATTCTTTGATTCATTTATTTATTCATTGAGCTGAGATTTGTTTCCGATCAGTATACCAATTTATTTTTCGAGCCATTAGAGTCTTATACAGTGTTTCATCCTTCATCCTATTTACGTCTAAGTCCAATGATAATTAATTACATAAAATGGACTAATCATTTCCATTCAAGCACGTACCAATTATCAATAGGTTTTGAAAAGCATATAAAGGGTAGTAGAGTATTACCTCGATTTCCATGCCATACCGATCGACCATTTAAATTCCATTCAAACTCCCTCGATCTTTAATTCAACTTTCAATAATTCTTTAAATACATAAAAATATAAATTTCATAAAATCGGAGATTAATTATGAAAATGGATCGAATCAGATGATTAATCAGTGAATAACAACATACCAGGTTTGAATTTGGCAAAACGGACTCAGGACGTCGAAAACGTCAAGATAGGTGTACCCAGAAAAATTCAACGATCAATAAATGGCGGTTAATGGTCCAGTCAACAGCGGTTTACGATCAATGGCGGTCAACGGTCAATGGTGGCTCTGTAGCTCGTCTCGACTCGGCTCGGACCGGTCCAGCCTACTCCCAGGCTGCCAGACGAATCTCATTCCTAGGGCATGGCGCGTGCAGAGACTCTGGTCATCGGATCCACGTGAGATTTTCCATATTTGTAGATCGACACCCTGGGAGTCTCGTGCAAGTGTTATTTTTCACCAAAACATAACGGATTGTAGAATTTTAAAACGTACCAGCTTATCCGATGGTGATCAGCGAGTGAGGACGAAGGAGCAATAAGACGTGACGAATTTGGTCGGGTTTTGAGTGCACGGTGATGGTGAATCTGTTGTATAGGAGGTGTGATGAATGGGTGGCCGGATCAACAAAAAACCAATGATGATTGAGTTAAAACTGATGAAGCTACCGGTTGAGTTTTATGACGAAGCGCCGATTCACTACGGAATAAATGTCAGGTTTTGTTCACCGTTTTATGGTGATTCTATTGGTGGTTTCGAATCGACAAATAGTGGTCGGACAGTGGAGAATCGGGGCGAAAAAGGGGGGTTTGATGATGAAGGAAATTAGGGTAAGCTTCTAGAGAAAACCATATTACTAGGGGGAGGGGAATATATTTTTCAACATATAAGAAAAATGGGTAAATTCAGGAATGCGTCCTTGAATTTATTGCACATTCTAAAACTGACTATAAGTTTCGAAAACTTATAATTTGACCCCAAAATTGGGGTGTGACAGAGATATTGAAAATGGATGAAGTGAACGTACTGCACATATCGAAACCACGAACATAACATATATGGAAAACAAAAAGAAAACTATGAAGCTAGGCATTCGAATGTTGAAGCAAGATTTGACAATGTCCTTATCATGGGTTGATGGATATATTTATAAACTTGGATATCATAGAGATATTTCTATTTTTTAAATCATTCAAAGTTTTTTCAAACAAATACAAAATGGTTGGATTTTAATGATAACGCTTTTACATCGAAAAATTTTAATTGGTTACATTTAACAAAAACTTAAGAATTCACATATTTATTTCAAAATCCGATTTAATGGTTTTATATTTATACAAATTTATTATGTTAGGTAGTTGAATTGTTTAGAATACAATATATTTACATCCATATCATATTATATTATTGCTTTCAGTTTGACATTATTGTATAAATTTTTAATCATGTCAATAGTTCGTATGCTATATAAAGATTCTTTGTAAAATATCATAATACAAGTTGAATTATTCCTAAATGTAAACATAACAAAGTTTTTTTAAATTTGAACCATACTTCATGCACTATATGTACAACAATATAGCGTAACAAAGATATTCTTATCTTGTACAATGAATTTTGAGTTTTATAATTCTACAAGTAGAGTCAAGAAACAATCTTGGCCTTACTTATTTTTATATTATTTAGTATAAATAATTATTTCTAATGATTTTAATTTTACAAGTAAAAATGTATGAACTCCCATATTATTATAACAAATTTTAGCCATGCATAAATATGATTGATACTTCCTTTATAAAATGTTTGAAAAAAGTAGTAAACATTTCGATGAAATTATGATTAAAAATATAATAAAGTAAAAAAAAATATAACCCCCTTAATAATGTCAATAGATGCACTGGTACGATTCTTGTAACCTAAAAGGTGAGTAACAGAGTGAGCTTTGGAAAGCTCAGTAAAAAGAACTACCAGTTGATGCTGAAGAACGTACATATATAGATAAACATATATTTCCTTATTGGTTCAAACATCTACAGATGAGGTCCCACTGATATCTCAGGTAGTAACAGACTGTAAGCTTTCAATTCATAGGGAAATATTTTGATCGACTGAGTTTAGGAGATCAAAATAGGTTATTTAGTGTGTTCCCGTAAAAAGAGTGAAAAAAATACATATTTTTGAATAACCATTTAAAAAAACAAACACTACCACATCCTTTCACGATCTGTTTGTGTAGGTTCCTCAGAACCATACAACCAGTAAGGCCCTGAGCACAAAGCCAATGAGCATGCAAATATACTTCCCCCAACAATAACCCCCAAATAAAACATTTTTCGTTAGTAAACGGAGATATCAGAAATCAAAATAGAATTCAGATCAGATAGCAAATAATCCAGATCAAATCATAACAAATCCAGGTTAGGTATCAGAACAGAATTGAAATCAGAAATCAAATAAAACATTAATGTGATTATGGAACACTCTAGTGTTTATAGATATTATTCAGAGATACTGGATAATCATATCAGGCAGAGAAACACAGAACTTCAGTATACCAATAGAATACCGGAAGTTATAATCACTATTAGAAGAGTTCATTAACTCACAAAAGCATCAGTTATTCATAATGTGATTTGAGCTGATAAGGAAGAAATGAAGATTCAATCTATATCGATTGATCAGATTATCTAACAACTCCCAGAACTGATGTTTGTAGACTGGTCAATTCATTGCCCCTTCAGGGTATTTACTCTTTAATATAAAAAATTCTTGTCCATTGATCATTTTCAGAATCATCGATGAATAAATCTTCCAATGGTCTTTATTTCATTTTCACGTTCTAACGATATCATGAAATGCTGACGTGCTTGATTTGTAGTCCATGGCCCGTAAGGACAGTACATCATGTAATCTCATTAGAATTCCTAGACTCATCCAAATCACTTATTTAATCCTCAGACATTGTGCTTACTTAGTTCACTTAGTAGTCAATTCTATCCCGGTTACTTCAGAGTTTTCTAGAGTAATTCGGGCATTTTTGAATTTTGGATACATATTATACTTTCGTTCTATTCAATTTGGTATTCGTGGTTGATTTGTCTAACGAATATCCACTTCTTAGTACCGAATGCGCTCTAGAGTTTAGCTGAGCTGAGTACTTCCAGAATTATCATCGATCCAAACTTGATGAGATGAACAAGGATTCAAGTGGTATATATGCTATTCAAATACTGACATAGCATTAGCGTTGGTCAACTCACTTAAGTTGAGTTCCATAAATTTTAAGGGTAGTACAACACCCATGTTTATTTGGATTCCTTAAATAATCCAAGACATTTACTTAGTCTAGTCCAAGGGTATTTGGTTATTTTGGTGCTCAATGTATTCCAATCATTTCATAACTTGAGGATATCCATCATTTTTATTTTGGTGCTCAATGTTATTCCAATCATTTCATAACTTGAGGATATCCATTCATTTTTGGGCTTGATATTCTTGGGACATTTTCATTCTAGGGTTTTTCTCATCCAAGTACCTTTGACATTTTACCTTTAATGAAACAAATTATAATTTACATATCCAGGGGCTGATTGATTTACCACTTAATCATAAAACTTGTACTTTAATTCTAACGGTCCTCTAGTTTCTTATATTAATCATCTGAGCCATATTAAGTTACCAAGTTTTTACTGAATTCAGATCGAATGTAGAAATTAATTAACTACACAGATGAGACCAAACATTTACATTCATACATTTACCAATACCAACATGTTCCATAAAGCATGAAAAGGTAGTAATGTATTACCTCGATTTCCACGCCATATTGATCAACCATTTAAATTCTATTCGAAAACCCTCGATCTTTAAAACAACTTTCAATAATTCGTCAAATACATAACAACATAAATTTAATCAAAAGTGGAACTTAATTGCGAAAAACGGATCAAATCGGGTGATTAATCAATGAAAAACATCTTATCGGGTTCTAATATGGCGAAACGGACTTTGGAATCAGACTCAGGACGTCAAAAAACATAAAATATTACTTTATGAAAATTTTGACTTTTTAGGTCAAAGTCAACGATTAATGGTCAACGGCTCGGTCCTGGAGGCTCGGCTCGACTCGGCTCGGCTCAAAAGGCTCCTCTAGATGACAGACGACGCCCAATTTCAGGGGTCGGCATGATAATATATACCTTCAACGTCTAATACATACTAACTATGGATTTTTTAGCTCCCGTGATACAAACATCCATAAAAAAGACCTCGTGTTGTTTACTTTCTTCAAACTCAAGGGTCTTGTATAATGTGAGATCATTTGTAATGTTGAGGATCAGGTCCACCTGGACTTTGCCTCATCGAAACCAAAGGATTCCCTATGTTTCTTTTTATACTAGCTTTAGTAGCTTCTCTTCCATTCTTTTCGAATGAACGTCTATCATGACATTTATTATTTATGTCAATGGTTTGTGTAACAGATGATTCTTTAGTCAATCTTATTGAATTCTGAGAAATAAAGTTAAAATTATTAAGTGGAGAACATAATTTTTCTTCATTTTCAATCACCTGACGATATATTAAAAATGGATGAAGTGAAAGTACTGCAGATATCGAAAACATGAGCATAACATATTGGGAAAACAAAAAGAAAACTTTGAAACTAGCCATTCGAATGTTGAAATAAGATTTGACAATGTCCTTATCATGGGTTGATGGATATATTTATAAACTTGGATATCATAGTGATATTTCTATTTTTTCTAATCATTCAAAGTTTTTTCAAACAAATACAATGTGGTTTGATTTTAATGATAACCCTTTTACGTCGAAAATTTTTAATCGGTTACATTTACCATAAACTTAAGAATTCACATATTTTTTTCAAAATCTGATTTAATGATTTTATATTTATATAAATTTATTATATGTTAGGTGGTTGAATTGTTTAGAATACAATATATTTTCATCCATATCATATTAAATTATTGTTTTCAGTTTGACATTATTGTATAGATTTTTAATCATGTCAATAGTTCTCATGCTATATTTTATGGTTTCGACATGAAATTTTCCAAATTTGTAGATCGATACCTCGGGAGTCTCATGCAAGTGTTATTTTTCATCAAAAGATAACGGATTGTAGAATTTTAAAACATACCAACTTATCCGACGATGATCGGTGAGTGAGTACTATGGAGCAACAACGGCACGATGATTTTGGTCGGGTTTTGAGTGCACAATAATGGTGAGCCCGATGGTTTTGGGGTATGATAAACGAGTGGCCAGATCGATCGGAATCGATGGAAAACCAACGGCGATCGAGTTAAAACTGACAAAGCTTTCAGTTGAGATTTATGGCGAATGGCGCTGATTCATAACGGGATAAAGGTCGGATTTTTTTTCTCTGTTCAATGGTGAGTCTAGTGGTTGTTTCGGATCGACAAATGGTGACCGGACGGTGGAGAAATTGGAGCTACAAAGGGGTCGACGCGAGGGGAATTTGGGGAAAAGAAATATGGGAAAACTGATTATAAGGGGGAGGAATTCAGTATACCGATAGAATATCGGAATTCAGAATCACTATTGGAAGAGTTCAATAACTGACAGAATCATCAGTTATTCAGAATGTGACTTGAGCTGATTAGGAAGAAATGAATGTTCAAGACATTTATATTCTATGTCGATTAATTGGATAATCGGACAACTCTTAGATGAATAGTTCCCAGAACTAATGCCTATCGATTGGTCAATTCATTGTTCTTCCTGGGTATTTACTCTTTAATACCACAAATTCTTGTCCATAGGCCATTTTCGGAATCATCGCTGAATAAATCTTCCAATGTCTTTATTTTATTTCCACGCTTCCACAATATCATGAAATGCTGACATACTTGATTAATTTGTTCATAACCCATTATAATTGTACACTACGTAAACTCATCAGAGTTTCCAGACTTATCCAAATCACTTATTAAATCCTCAGTCATTGAGGTTACCTAGTTCATTTAGCAGTCATGTCCATTCCAGTTACTTCAGGATTTTTCAGAGTAATTCAAACGTTCCTGAATTTCAGATACATGTTGTACCTCTATTCCATTCAATTTGGTCTTCGTGGTTGATTTTTCGAACAAACGTCCAACTCTTAGTACTGAATACGATCTAGAGTTGAGACGAGCTGAATACTTCGAAAATTTATCATTGAGCCAAACTTGAGAAGACGAACACGTGTTCCAGTAATATCTATGTCATTCAGGTATTGACATAGCTTTAGGGTTGATCTACTCACTTAAATTGTTTTCCATTACCTTTAAAGGTAGTCCAATACCTATGCTTACTTGGATTCCTTAATTAACCCAAGACATTTACTTAATATAGACCATAAAGGTATTTTGGTCATTTTTGTTTTTAATTTTATTCCAATCATAACAGACCTCAAGGATATCCCATCATTCCTGAGCTTGGTGATATTCTTGGGTCATTTCCATTACAGGGGTATTTTGGTCATTTTACAAATCCACGGTATTTCAATCTTTCTCCTCCATCTGGTCTTATTATTTAATTCCAATTTATCATCTATTCCAGTCCGTTCGAACAATTCTGATAAAAGAGCACCCTCCAAAAAATTGTTCTTTAGGTTTTTACTTATAACTCGAATATTTTCGGGTCAAGTGCCTTCTCGGATTTTACAAATGCAATATTATGAATTTTTCTTTACAAAGATAAAATATTAATAATTAAATTTGTACTTAATCGAGTTAAGTACAAAACCTTAAAGTACTTTATCCTTCAGGGTCAATTCTGACTATTTTACCTCTCAAGGGCATTTTCGTAATTTCTTAACCAGATAATTTCGATATTAGCTCTTAACGAAAATAATATAATATATAGATCCTATGATTAATTTCTTCCTCGATTATTCTTTGATCTTAAAATGATTCCTTAAAAGACTTCTAGTATCTAGTATAAACCTTCTTGGGGTTAAAAACTGGTTATCCATAATTTCCAAGTAAAACTAGCATTTCTTATACACATCAATAGTTTTAGCAGATCAATAATTCTTTTCAGATTTATTAATCCACTTCTAGAGACAATTCTTGTCATTTTCCAACATAAGGGTAATTTCGTAATTTTACCTAATCAAAATATTCTCATAATTTATCATCTAAGTACCTTTAATAAGATAAATTATAATCTACAATCCATGGTTGATTCATTTATCACTTAATTCCAAAACTTGTAATTTAATTCCAACTGTCCTCCAATTTCTTATAATAGTCATCTGAGCCATATTCAGTTATCTACTTTCTACGGTACTCGTATCTAGTGTAGATCTTCATTAATTACACATGTGAGACCAAACATTTCTATTCATGCATTTACCAATACCAACATGTTCTATAAAGCATAAAGAGGTAGTAAAGTATTACCTCGATTTTTATACAATACTGATCGACCATAAAAATTCCATTCGAACGCCTTTGATCTTCAATTCAACTTCCAATAATTCCTCAGATACATATCAACATAAATTATATCAAAAACGGAGCTTAATTACGATAAACGGATCGAATCGGGTGATAAATCAGTGAAAAACAACTTACTGGGTTCGTATTTGGCGAAACAGATTTTGGATTCGGATTCAGGACGTCGAAAGCATTAAATATGACTTTTTGGAAATTTGGAATTTTCGGTCAAAATCAAAGTCAACGGGTTTGACTGGCAATTTCGAGGCCTTCAGGTCTGAATTTCGAAAAACGAACTACGGAATCGGATTTGGAACGTCGAAAAATGTCAGGATAGGTATACTCGGTCAAAGTCAAAGTTCAAAGCCGGTCAAAGTTTTGGTCAACACCGGTCAACGCCGGTCAACGGTCAACGGGTCAACGGGTCTGGTCATTGGGTCGGTTCGGGTTAATGGGTCGGGTAAACAGGTCGGGTCGGGTTATGACCGGTCAAACCGATCAAAATATTTCCAAAACCAGTCAAACCGGTCACTTTTGCCTTCCCCACGCGCAGTGGCGGCGCGTGAACAGTGCCCTGATATCGGAAAATTCCCAAAAAAATTCCTAAAAATTATTTTAAGCGATTTAGAGATACTTACAAAGATGGATTCAAATTGTTGAACGGCGGAGAGCTCGATTTCAAAGATTCGGAAACTTTGACCGCTTCACCTCCTCACGCGCCGCCGTCGATGAAGGCCAAGGATAACACCGGCAGACTCGGAACGGAACAAGGAACACGATGGTGTGGGAAGTGTCATAAAAGGATGACCGGATCATCCTTAATCGATGAAAAACCAACTAAAACCGAGTTATTACCTACAATACTTTCGACTGAAATTAATGAAAAATGGCGACGATTCACGACGATAGGTTTGAGGGGTTTTGTTCCTTGGTTGACAACGAACACGATGGTGGTTTCGGCTCGTCGATCGGAGGTCGGACGGAGAGTAGATCAGAGATCAAAGTTGGTTGACCGGGAGAGGAAAACTAGGAAATAAACTGAAAACTGTGCACGACAATTGGGATTTATAATTCATCCCATAATAAAAATGGGTAAACCATGAGTTTAGTCACTGAACTTTCTGCACTTCTTAAAATGGTCTACCAACTTTGAAATTTTACAATTTAATCCCCAATTTCTTCCAAAAATACCAATTAAATCCACCAATTTATATTATCTTAAATTTAGCCCCTAAATCGGGGTGTTACAATTCTCCCCTCCTTAAAAGAATTTCATCCTCGAAATTCATTCAAATAATTGCATAAATAAAACTTCCATCAGTTTTATCATATCTTTCATGTAGCTCTTATAGAAATACAGATCCTCCATTAATCCTTAACTAGTTGAGTATACATTCTTATCAGAACTCTCTCATTTCAATAAAAGAATCCGAACGAAAATTTTCTTGAGTAATCAATTCAGTCTTGGTCATGAGAATAGGCTTATAGAGCATTAGCATATCCCAATTTCATTTCCGGAGTCGATTCAAAATTTCTCGGATAGTTAACTCTCACATGGCTCGTGAGGTACTTTACAACGTTTATACAGATGTTACTGGTATTCCTTTTTGCAAAGGTAGAGTCTTAACGAATATAAACTTAGGTTTACTCATTACAAATAGGACTCAACCTTGGAGTTCCGGCTCAGAGAGGTACGATTGTATTCTAGGGCATGTACTGATCAAACATATTTTGACATTCGACCGGCCGGTCTAACTTGAAAATTTTGACTCAAACCATAGCTCTGATACCACTAAATGTAACCCCCACAGACCGATAAGGGTAACCAAATCCGATCCGGGGTGTGACGTTTGGGCCACCGGAGCGACCCACTGTAAAAATAGCAGAAAATTTAAAACTTTTATTGAAACGTGTAACTTATAAAATCAGTTATCACTATTTAAAAATAAAACAGATTTCCAGACTCGTATATAAATCAAAATACAATCACATGCCCCCTAATCACATGTACCATACTCTGCAACAACGCCAGAAGAACTCCTTTACTAAAGTCGATAGATATACTGGTACGATTCTTTTAACCTACAAAGATGACCAACTGAGTGAGCTGTGGAAAGCTTAGTAATACAGAACTACAAGATGATGCTGATGAACGTGCAGATACAGATAAATATATATTTCCTTATTGTTTATGAACATTTACAGATTTTTAAGCTGAGCAGAGATCCTACTGATATTTCAGGTGGTAACAGACAATGAGCTTTCATTTCAGAGAAATATTTCGGATGACTGAGTTCAGGAGATCAGAATAGGTTTTCTAGTGTGTTCCCAAAAACCATGTAACATTTCAGATCTTTTTAAAACATATATATATATATATACCCCCATCCGTCACGAACAAAATGTGTAGGTTCCCCAGAACCATACAACCCCGTCACGTCCAGTAAGGCCCTGAGCACACAGTAGAGGAACCTCCAGGTATTCTTCCTCCAACATTAACCCCCCAAATAAAACATGTTCCGTTCGTAAACGGGTATATCAAAAATCAAATAATAATTCACGTCAAGTATCATATCAAAATCCAGGTCAAGTAATAGATCAGAATCCAAGTCAAGTATCAGATCAGAATCCATCTCAGATATCAGATCATAATCCATGTCAAGTATCAGATCAGAAAACAAATCGAAAATCAGGTAAAATATTCATGTGAGTAGGGAACACACCAGAATTTACAAATAGTATTCAAAGATATTGGATAATCTTAACAAGTATGGGAACACGGATCTTCAGTATACCGATAGAATATCGGAATTCAGAATCACTATTGGAAGAGCTCAATAACTGACAGAATCATCCGTTATTCAGAATGTGACTTGAGCTGATTAGGAAGAAATGAAGGTTCAAGACATTTATATTCTATGTCGATTGATTGGATTATCGGACAACTCTTATATGAATAGTTCCCAGAACTAATGCCTATCGATTGGTCAATTCATTGTTCTTCCTGGGTATTTACTCTTTAATACCACAAATTCTTATCCATAGACTATTTTCGGAATCATCGCTGAATAAATCTTCCAATGTCTTTATTTCATTTCCACGCTTCCACAATATCATGAAATACTGACGTACTTGATTAAATTGTTCATAACCCATTGTAATTATACACTACGTAAACTCATCAGAGTTTCCAAACTTATCCAAATCACTTATTAAATCCTCAGTCATTGAGGTTACCTAGTTCATTTAGCAGTCATGTCCATTCCAGTTACTTCATGATTTTTCATTGTAATTCAAACGTTCCTGAATTTCAGATACATGTTGTACTTCAATTCCATTTAATTTGGTCTTCGTGGTTGATTTTTCGAACAAACGTCCAACTCTTAGTATTGAATACGATCTAGAGCTGAGCTGAGCTGAATACTTCCAAAATTTATCATTGAGCCAAACTTGAGAAGACGAACACATGTTCCAGTAATATCTATGTCATTCAGGTATTGATATAGCTTTAGGGTTGATCTACTCATTTAAATTGTTTTCCATTACCTTTAAAGGTAGTCCAATACCTATGCTTACTTGGACTCCTTAATTAATCCAAGACATTTACTTAATATAGGCCATAAGGGTATTTTGGTCATTTTGGTTTTCAGTTTTATTCCAATCATAACAGACCTCGAGGATATCCCATCATTCCTGAGCTTGGTGATATTCTTGGGTCATTTCCATTACAGGGGTATTTTGGTCATTTTACATATCCACGGAATTTCAATTTTTTTCCTCCATCTGGTCTTATTATTTAATTCCAATTTATCATCTATTCCAGTCCGTTCGAATAATTCTGATAAAAGAGCACCCTCCGATAAATTGTTCTTTAGGTTTTTACTCATAACTCAGATATTTTCGGGTCAAGTACCTTCTCGGATTTTACAAACGCAATATTATGAATTTTTCTTTACAAAGACAAAATATTAATAATTAAATTTGTACTTAATCGAGTTAAGTACAAATCCTCAAAGTACTTTCTCCTTCAGGGTCAACTCTGACTATTTTACCTCTCAAGAGTATTTTCATAATTTCTTAACCAGATAATTTTGATATTAGCTCTTAACGAAAATAATATAATATAGAGATCCTATGTTTAATTTCTTCCTCGAACATTCTTTGATCTTGAAATGATTCCTTAAAAGACTTCTAGTAATTAGCATAAACCTTATTGGGGTTAAAAATCGGCTATCCAAAATTTCCAAGTAAAACTAGCATTTCTTATGCACATCAATAGTTTTAGCAGATCAATAATTCTTTTCAGATTTATTAATCCACTTCTAGAGACAATTCATGTCATTTTCCAACATAAGGGTAATTTCGTAATTTTACCTAATCAAAATATTCTCATAATTTATCATCTAAGTACCTTTAATGAGATAAATTATAATATACAATCCATGGTTGATTCTTTTATCACTTAATTCCAGAACTTGTAATTTAATTCCAACTGTCCTCCAATTTCTTATAATAGTCATCTGGGCCATATTCAGTTATCTACTTTCTACCGTATTCGTATCTAGTGTAGATCTTCATTAATTACACATATGAGACCAAATATTTATATTCATGCATTTACAAATACCAACATGCTCTATAAAGCATAAAGAGGTAGTAAAGTATTACCTCTATTTTCGTGCAATACTGATCGACCATAAAAATTCCATTCGAACACCTTTGATCTTCAATTCAACTTCCAATAATTCCTCAGATACATATCAACATAAATTATATCAAAAACGGAGCTTAATTACGATAAACGGATCGAATCGGGTGATAAATCAGTGAAAAGCAGCTTACCGGGTTCGAATTTGGCGAAACGGATTTCGGATTCGGATTCAGGACGTCGAAAGCATAAAATATGACTTTTTGGAAATTTGGAATTTTCGGTCAAAATCAAATTCAACGGGTTTGACTGACAATTTCGAGGCCTTCGGGTCTGAATTTCGAAAAACGAACTGTAGAATCAGATTTGAAACGTCAAAAAATATCAGGATAGGTATACTCGGTCAGAGTCGAAGGTCGTTTAATGCTCAGTCAAAGTTTTGGTCAACACCGGTCAACGGTCAACGGGTCAATGGGTCGGGTCAACAGGTCGGGTCGGGTCAATGGGTCGGGTAAACGGATCGGGTTGGGTCGGGTTATGACAGGTCAAAATAGTTCCAAAACCAATCAAACCAGTAACTTTTGCCTTCCCCACGCGCATTGGCGGCGCGTGAACAGTGCCCTGATATCGGAAAATTCCTGGAAAATTCCTAAAATTATTTTAAGCGATTTTGAGATTCTTATAAAGCTCGGTTCAAACTTTGACCGCTTCACCTACTCACGCGCCGCCGTCGACGGAGACCAAGGATGACACCGGTAGACTCGGAAAGGAACAAGGAACACGATGGTGTGGGCGGTGTCGTAAAAGGATGACCAGATCGTCGTGAATTGATGAAAAACCAACTAAAACCGAGTTATTACCGACGATACTTCCGACTGAAATTAACAATGAACGGCGACGATTCACGACGAAAGGTTTGAGGGGTTTTGTTCATTGGTTGACAACGAACACGATGGTGGTTTCGGCTCGTCGATCGAAGGTCGGACGGAGAGTAGATCAGAGATCAAAGTTGGTTGACCGGGAGAGGAAAACTGGAAATAAACTGAAAACTGGGCATGTCAATTGGGATTTATAATTCATCCCATAATAAAAATGGGTAAACCATGCGTTTAGTCACTGAACTTCCTGTACTTCTTAAAATGGTCTGCCAACTTTGAAATTTTACAATTTAATCCCCAATTTCTTCCAAAAATACCAATTAAATCCACTAATTTATATTTTCTTAAATTTAGCCCCTAAATCGGGGTGTTACAATACTTCATGAACTATAAATCTAATAATAAATGACCCTATTTGAATCTTTTCCATCCTTGAAAAAGAATATACATTTGTTTTGCTCCTATTTCTTTAGTATAAGAAAGTTATAAATTCAACTTTTAGTGAACCTATGCTTGGTAGTGACATGCTCCCCAACTTTACGAGGAGAATGTCATTAGATAGTGATCTTTTCATTCTCTATGTATGTCTGAAATCTGGAGAACAACATACTACAATTCTTAAAGATTCTATATCTCGTAATTAAACTACTATATTTAGTTTTCCAATGGCGTTTTTCGAAACGTTCCAAGATATCGTCTATTTTTCCCATTATCGAACCCCCAATAAATTTTCTCATTCTCTTCTACCTCAGTGAAAACAAACCTTACTCTTTCTAAATTTTGTAAAATATTTCTTAAATTTTACACTATTTTCCAAATGACCAAGACCGCGTCAAATACGATCAATACTAATGATATCTCATGAACAGAGCTAAAATTATTAAGTGGAGATCATACTTTCGCTTCATTTTCAATCACTTTACAAGATATTGAACATGGATGAAGTGAACGTATTATAGATATCGAAACCATGAACATAACATATAAGGAAAACAAAAAGAAAACTTTGAAACTAGGCATTTGAATGTTGAAATAAGATTTGACAATGTCCTTATCATGGGTTAATGGATATATTTATAGACTTGGATATCATAGCGATATTTCTATTTTTTTCTAATCATTCAAAGTTTGTTCAAACAAATATTATATGGTTGGATTTTAATGATAACCCTTTTACATGAAATTTTTTGAATCGTTTGCATTTAACAAAAACTTAAGAATTCACATATTTATTTCAAATTTCGATATATGTAAACCCTAGACCCAGCCTATGCGTTTCGACTAAGTCTAGCGGATCACATCCATGATTTTTAAACACATTTTTCGAAACCCTTATTCGATCAATGTAAAATCACATTATAAATACATTTATAAAAGGATATAATAAATTACGATAAAACCTAACTCATGAATATAAAACTAAATAGTTAAAAATTTAATTTTTAAAACATGTCGTAGAATTTGGATCACTATAAACCAATTATCAATAGCGGAATAATATTCATTTCTGAAACAAATACTTCAAATAAAGGCCCATGCTACCAAAATAAAGTCAACTTGAAATATAAAAGCATTACAAATAGATGTACTTCAAGATATATGTTGATTCTCCAAGTGCTCAATCTGGGGTATCTAACCAACAGTATCTGAAAGGGAAAAAACATTTTTGAAAAGTGAGCTAGGCTCAGTGTGTCCCAATAGTACAATAAAATCATAGTAGGTACAATAACCGAGTAATAGTTCAGTAAATCATCATAAAATCATAATGAAGTTTAACTTTTGAAACTCATAGTTTAAATCCCTTCTCCTGTACACCAACCGCAGTTCCCCAGAACTGCGTCCGTAAGGCTACCTTAAGCACACAGCAAAAAGGAAGCCTACCTAAGGATAAGCTTTTGGGCCTGTATCCTTAGGTCCGTAGGGCTTACTCTAAGCACAAAGCAAAGAGGGCCAACCTAATAGAGCATCTTGGGGCTCGTGAGCCTACCCAAGAGTCCATTAAGTCCGTAAGGTTTACCAGCTTGATCAGAGCTATACCTCCGTAATTCAATCCAACCCAAAATCAGTATTTCAAAAATACTATTTATGAAGTAAGCATAATTTCCATAAATCAGTAAACATCGTTATCATATATTAATGAAAACCAATAGTCATATATCAGTCATTGTCCATAAACCATCAATAAACAATAAATCATAGCTTTCAATGTACCATATTTCAAAACATATAAAACAATTAAATAGTACTTAGGGAACACACCTCGATAATAGGATCAAACTGTAGATCTACTGAGTACTGGCCTCGCCATGCTCTGCTATAGTTTTCAAACCTAATTCATAATAACACTACATTACTAGAGGGTAACATAATCAATTTCTGAAATTATAAGATTTACGGGTCTTACGGGTGAATACTGGCACTCATGGTTTAGCTGATCTAGAAGAGCTGGGTCGAGCTGTCGAATGATCCGTAGAGTCTCTTGTACCTTCAAACAATAATAATTTATTAACCCCAAGTCTTACTTAATTGATCAAAGCTAAAATTCTTAAGTATATAAGCATTTTCCGGGTTTGACTATTAATTTGAAATATTTCAAGTCTGAATTTGACCAAACGGATTGCATAATCGGAATCAGGACGTCGAAAAACATAAAGTATGACTTTTCAAAAATTCAAATTCTTGGTCAAAATCAAAGTAAATGGGTTTGACTGATGATTTGGAGGCCTTCGGGTTTGAATTTGGCGAAACGGACTTCGGAAACGGATTCGGCACGTCGAAAAATGTCAAAATAGGTACACTCGAACAAAATTAAAGGTCGTTTAATGGCAGTTTAAAGTTGGTCAAAGTTATGCTTAAAGGGGTTCAATAGTCCACATTCGAAAATTTCGAAAATAGCACCTTTTTAAAAAAAAAATCTCAGAATGTCACCTTTTTCAAAATATTTCCTAGAATGTCACCTTTTCAAAATATTTCCCAAAATGTCACCTTTTTTAAAATATTTCCCAGAATGTCACATTTTTCACAAAAATCCCTTGAATGTCACTGGGTTGGGTTGGATTGGGTTGGGTCGGGTCAACGGGTCGGGTCAGACCGGTCAAACTGGTTCAGACCGGTTTGGACCAGTTAAGCCGGTCAACATGAAATCAACCAGTTCGAAGCTCCCCCACGCGCAGGGGCGACACGTGGGGGCGCGTGAGGCATCGTCCAGTCTCCAATAATTCATGAAAAAAATTCTAAAAATTCTTTTAAGCGATTTTGAGTCACTTATTAACCTCGGTTCAAATTTTTGAACGGTGGAGAGCTTGATTCCAACTCGGCCGAATCTTTGGCCGCCCCACCTCCCACACGCGCCGCTGCCTACGAAGACAAGGACGACACTGTCGGACTCGGAACGACAACAGGAACACGATGGTGCAGGAGGTATCGAAACCCGATCAACGATCGGAGATGAATTTAAGATTTTCCCGACGGTGGTGCTAAAAAAACACCGAGACTTTGACTCGAAATTCACGTCGTTTGACAGCGCTTCGCTATAATTGGTTTACTGGGTTTTGATCATGGGTCGAAGATGAACATGACAGTGGTTTTAATTTTACGATTGGAGCTCGGACGGTGTCGGAATTGAGCTTGAAGGAAGGGTGGGGGAGAGTAAAGTTTTGCAATTGTTTTCTGGTATGAAACCAGAAAACACATTGCACATATTTATGATTATAAGCTGCCGACACTCTTTGGCAAAATTAGGAGATTGGTCCCTGAATTTCTTTTACTTCTAAAATGGACTACAAGTTTTGCAAACTTTTTAATTAGTCACCAAATTTCACCAAATTACACCGATTTAATGATTTTTTTTCTCTCAGGTTGTTACAATATAAATGATTTTATATTTATATAAATGTATTATATGTTAGGTGGTTGAATTGTTTAGAATACAATATATTTCCGTCCATATCATATTATATTATCGCTTTCAGTTTGACATTATTTTATATATTTTTAATCATGTCAATAGTTCTTATACTATATATATAAGATACTTCGTAAAATATCATAATACAAGTTGAATTATTTCTAAATGTAAACATAACCAAGTTTAGGAGAGTTTTGAATTTGAACCATACTTCATGCACTATAAATCTATTAATAAATGACCCTATTTGAATCTTTTGCATCCTTGAAAAAGAAGATACATTTGTTCGGCTCCTCTTTCTTTAGTAAAAGAAAGTTATAAATTCAACTTTTAGTGAACCTATGCTTGGTAGTGACATGCTCCCCAACTTTATGAGGAGAATGTCATTAGATAGTGATCTTTTCATTCTCTATGTATGTCTGAAATGTGGAGAACAACATACTACAATTCTTAAAGATGATTTTAACAAATCACTCCCTTAAATATTTAGTATATGTGATCCACTTGGTCCAATCATTGTTAAGGCTATGATAGATTCTATATCTCGTAATTAAACTACTATATTTAGTTTTCCAATGGCTTTTTCGAAACATTCCAAGATATCGTCCATTTTTCCCATTGTCTAACCCCCAATAAATTTTCTCATTCTCTTCTACCTCAGTGAAAACAAACCTTACTCTTTCTAAATTTTATAAAATATTTCTTAAATTTTACACTATTTTCCAAATGACCAAGACCGCGTCAAATACGATCAATACTAATGATATATCATGAACATAGCGTAACAAAGATATTCTTATCTTGTACAATGAATTTTGAGTTTTATAATTCTACAAGTAGAGTCAAGAAACAATCTTGGCCTTATTTATTTTTTATATTATTTAGTATAAAGAAATTTTTCTAATGATTATAATTTTACATGTAAAATATATGAACTCGCATATTATTGTAACAAATTTTAACAATGCATAATATGATTGATACTTCCATTGTAAGATATTTGAAAAAAGTAGTAAACATTTCGATGAAATTATGATGAAAAGTCTAATCAAGTAAATAAATATTTGTTATTAGTTTCATGATCATTTACTTTGCACATGAAAGTTCTTTTTTTAAATTTATATATACATATACAAGTGTTTTTTTAATATATAGTTTTAGAACATTCATGTTTAAATGTTTTAGTCGTTAAGGGTTTTAGTAAACATTAAAAGCTGCTTGAATATTACAAGTTAAAGTACAAAAATATATTATTTATATAGGGCTCATACATGTATTCCGTATATATTTTGTATATGAAATACTTGATAATATATAAACCTTCAACGTCTAATACATACTAACTATGGAGTTTTTAGCTCCTGTGAGACAAACATCCATGAAAAATGCCTCGTTTTGTTTACTTTCTTCAAACTCAAGGGTTTTTGTATAATGTTAGATCATTTGTAATGTTGAGGATCAGGTCCACCTGGACTTTTCCTCATCGGAACCAAAGGATTCCCTATGTTTCTTTTTATGCTAGCTTTAGTGGTTTCTCTTCCATTCTTTTTATGCTAGCTTTAGTCAATCCTATTTAGTTTTGAGGAAAAGAGCTAAAATTATTAAGTGGAGATCATACTTTCTCTTTATTTTCAATCACTTTACAAGATATTGAACATGGATGAAGTGAACGTACCGCAGACATCGAAACCATGAACATAACATATAAGGAAAACAAAAAGAAAACTTTCAAAACTACGCATTTGAATGTTGAAATAAGGTTTGACAATGTCCTTATCATGGGTTAATTGATATATTTATAAACTTGGATATCTTAGCGATATTTCTATTTTTTTCTAATCTTTCAAAGTTTTTTCAAACAAATATAATATGGTTGGATTTTAATGATAACCCTTTTACATGAAATTTTTTGAATCGGTTACATTTAACAAAAACTAAAGAATTCACATATTTATTTTGAAATCCGATATAAATGATTTTATATTTATATAAATGTATTATATGTTAGGTGGTTGAATTGTTTAGAATACAATATATTTTCGTCCATATCATATTATATTATCGCTTTCAGCTTGACATTATTTTATAAATTTTTAATCATGTCAATAGTTCTTATACTATATATATAAGATACTTCGTAAAATATCATAATACAAGTTGAATTATTTCTAAATGTAAATATAACCAAGTTTAGGAAAGTTTTGAATTTGAACCATAATTCATGCACTATAAATCTATTAATAAATGACCCTATTTGAATCTTTTGCATCCTTGAAAAAAAAGATACATTTGTTCTGCTCCTCTTTCTTTAGTATAAGAAAGTTATAAATTCAACTTTTAGTGAACCTATGCTTGGTAGTGACATGCTCCCCAACTTTACGAGGAGAATGTCATTAGATAGTGATCTTTTCATTCTCTATGTATATCTGAAATGTGGAGAACAACATACTACAATTCTTAAAGATGATTTTAATAAATCACTCCCTTTAATATTCAGTATATGTGATCCACTTGGTCCAATCATTGTTAAGGCTACGATAAATTCTATATCTCGTAATTAAACTACTATATTTAGTTTTCCAATGGCTTTTTCAAAACATTCCAAGATATCGTCTATTTTTCCCATTGTCGAACCCCCAATAAATTTTCTCATTCTCTTCTACCTCAGTGAAAAAAAACCTTACTCTTTCTAAATTTTATAAAATATTTCTTAAATTTTACACTATTTTCCAAATGACCAAGACCGCATCAAATAGGATTAATACTAATGACATATCATGAACATAGCGTAACAAAGATATTCTTATCTTGTACAATGAATTTTGAGTTTTATAATTCTACAAGTAGAGTCAAGAAACAATCTTAGCCTTATTTATTTTTTATATTATTTAGTATAAAGAAAATTTTCTAATGATTATAATTTTACATGTAAAATATATGAACTCACATATTATTGTAACAAATTTTAACCATGCATAATATGATTGATACTTCCATTGTAAGATATTTGAAAAAAGTAGTAAACATTTCGATGAAATTATGATGAAAAGTCTAATCAAGTAAATAAATATTTGTTATTAGTTTCATGATCATTTACTTTGCACATGAAAGTTCTTTTTTTAAATTTATATATACATATACAAGTGTTTTTTTATTATATAGTTTTAGAACATTCATGTTTAAATGTTTTAGTCGTTTAGGGTTTTAGTAAACATTAAAAGCTGCTTGAATATTACAAGTTAACGTACAAATTATATTATTTATATAGGGCTCATACATGTAATCCGTATATATTTTGTATATGAAATACTTGATAACATATATACCTTCAATGTCTAATACATACTAACTATGGAGTTTTTAGCTCCCGTGAGACAAACATCCATAAAAAATACATCGTGTTGTTTACTTTCTTCAAACTCAAGGGTTCTTGTATAATGTGAGATCATTTGTAATGTTGAGGATCAGGTCCACCTGGACTTTTCCTCATTGGAACCAAAATATGCCCTATGTTTCTTTTTATGCTAGCTTTAGTAGTTTCTCTTCCATTCTTTTTATGCTAGCTTTAGTCAATCCTATTTAATTTTGAGGAACATAGCTAAAATTATTAAGTGGAGATCATATTTTTGCTTCATTTTCAATCACTTTACAAGATATTGAACATGGATGAAGTGAACGTACTGCAGACATCAAAACCACGAACATAACATATAAGGAAAACAAAAGGAAAACTTCGAAACTAGGCATTTGAATGTTGAAATAATATTTGACAATGCCCTTATCATGGGTTAATTGATATATTTATAAACTTGGATATCGTAGCGATATTTCTATTTTTTTCTAATCATTCAAAGTTTTTTCAAACAAATATAATATGGTTGGATTTGAATGATAACCCTTTTACATGAAATTTTTTGAATCGGTTACATTTAACAAAAACTTAAGAATTCACATATTTATTTCAAAATCCGATATAAATGATTTTATATTTATATAATTGTATTATATGTTAGGTGGTTGAATTATTTAGAATACAATATATTTTCATCCATATCATATTATATTATCGCTTTCAGTTTGACATTATTTTATAAATTTTTAATCATTTCAATAGTTCTTATACTATATATATAAGATACTTCGTAAAATATCATAATACAAGTTGAATTATTTCTAAATGTAAATATAACCAAGTTTAGGAAAGTTTTGAATTTGAACCATAATTCATGCACTATAAATCTATTAATAAATGACCCTATTTGAATCTTTTGCATCCTTGAAAAAAAAGATACATTTGTTCCGCTCCTCTTTCTTAAGTATAAGAAAGTTATAAATTCAACTTTTACTGAACCTATGCTTGGTAGTGACATGCTCCCCAACTTTACGAGGAGAATGTCATTAGATAGTGATCTTTTCATTCTCTATGTATATCTGAAATGTGGAGAACAACATACTACAATTCTTAAAGATGATTTTAATAAATCACTCCCTTTAATATTCAGTATATGTGATCCACTTGGTCCAATCATTGTTAAGGCTACGATAAATTCTATATCTCGTAATTAAACTACTATATTTAGTTTTCCAATTGCTTTTTCGAAACATTCCAAGATATCGTCTATTTTTCCCATTGTCGAACCCCCAATAAATTTTCTCATTCTCTTCTACCTCAGTGAAAAAAAACCTTACTCTTTCTAAATTTTATAAAATATTTCTTAAATTTTACACTATTTTCCAAATGACCAAGACCGCATCAAATACGATCAATACTAATGACATATCATGAACATAGCGTAACAAAGATATTCTTATCTTGTACAATGAATTTTGAGTTTTATAATTCTACAAGTAGAGTCAAGAAACAATCTTGGCCTTATTTATTTTTTATATTATTTAGTATAAAGAAAATTTTCTAATGATTATAATTTTACATGTAAAATATATGAACTCACATATTATTGTAACAAATTTTAACCATGCATAATATGATTGATACTTCCATTGTAAGATATTTGAAAAAAGTAGTAAACAGTCTAATCAAGTAAATAAATATTTGTTATTAGTTTCATGATCATTTACTTTGCACATGAAAGTTCTTTTTTTAAATTTATATATACATATACAAGTGTTTTTTTATTATATAGTTTTAGAACATTCATGTTTAAATGTTTTAGTCGTTTAGGGTTTTAGTAAACATTAAAAGCTGCTTGAATATTACAAGTTAACGTACAAATTATATTATTTATATAGGGCTCATACATGTAATCCGTATATATTTTGTATATGAAATACTTGATAACATATATACCTTCAATGTCTAATACATACTAACTATGGAGTTTTTAGCTCCCGTGAGACAAACATCCATAAAAAATACATCGTGTTGTTTACTTTCTTCAAACTCAAGGGTTCTTGTATAATGTGAGATCATTTGTAATGTTGAGGATCAGGTCCACCTGGACTTTTCCTCATTGGAACCAAAATATGCCCTATGTTTCTTTTTATGCTAGCTTTAGTAGTTTCTCTTCCATTCTTTTTATGCTAGCTTTAGTCAATCCTATTTAATTTTGAGGAACAGAGCTAAAATTATTAAGTGGAGATCATATTTTTGCTTCATTTTCAATCACTTTACAAGATATTGAACATGGATGAAGTGAACGTACTGCAGACATCAAAACCACGAACATAACATATAAGGAAAACAAAAGGAAAACTTCGAAACTAGGCATTTGAATGTTGAAATAATATTTGACAATGCCCTTATCATGGGTTAATTGATATATTTATAAACTTGGATATCGTAGCGATATTTCTATTTTTTTCTAATCATTCAAAGTTTTTTCAAACAAATATAATATGGTTGGATTTGAATGATAACCCTTTTACATGAAATTTTTTGAATCGGTTACATTTAACAAAAACTTAAGAATTCACATATTTATTTCAAAATCCGATATAAATGATTTTATATTTATATAATTGTATTATATGTTAGGTGGTTGAATTATTTAGAATACAATATATTTTCATCCATATCATATTATATTATCGCTTTCAGTTTGACATTATTTTATAAATTTTTAATCATTTCAATAGTTCTTATACTATATATATAAGATACTTCGTAAAATATCATAATACAAGTTGAATTATTTCTAAATGTAAATATAACCAAGTTTAGGAAAGTTTTGAATTTGAACCATAATTCATGCACTATAAATCTATTAATAAATGACCCTATTTGAATCTTTTGCATCCTTGAAAAAAAAGATACATTTGTTCCGCTCCTCTTTCTTAAGTATAAGAAAGTTATAAATTCAACTTTTACTGAACCTATGCTTGGTAGTGACATGCTCCCCAACTTTACGAGGAGAATGTCATTAGATAGTGATCTTTTCATTCTCTATGTATATCTGAAATGTGGAGAACAACATACTACAATTCTTAAAGATGATTTTAATAAATCACTCCCTTTAATATTCAGTATATGTGATCCACTTGGTCCAATCATTGTTAAGGCTACGATAAATTCTATATCTCGTAATTAAACTACTATATTTAGTTTTCCAATTGCTTTTTCGAAACATTCCAAGATATCGTCTATTTTTCCCATTGTCGAACCCCCAATAAATTTTCTCATTCTCTTCTACCTCAGTGAAAAAAAACCTTACTCTTTCTAAATTTTATAAAATATTTCTTAAATTTTACACTATTTTCCAAATGACCAAGACCGCATCAAATACGATCAATACTAATGACATATCATGAACATAGCGTAACAAAGATATTCTTATCTTGTACAATGAATTTTGAGTTTTATAATTCTACAAGTAGAGTCAAGAAACAATCTTGGCCTTATTTATTTTTTATATTATTTAGTATAAAGAAAATTTTCTAATGATTATAATTTTACATGTAAAATATATGAACTCACATATTATTGTAACAAATTTTAACCATGCATAATATGATTGATACTTCCATTGTAAGATATTTGAAAAAAGTAGTAAACATTTCGATGAAATTATGATGAAAAGTCTAATCAAGTAAATAAATATTTGTTATTAGTTTCATGATCATTTACTTTGCACATGAAAGTTCTTTTTTTAAATTTATATATACATATACAAGTGTTTTTTTATTATATAGTTTTAGAACATTCATGTTTAAATGTTTTAGTCGTTTAGGGTTTTAGTAAACATTAAAAGCTGCTTGAATATTACAAGTTAACGTACAAATTATATTATTTATATAGGGCTCATACATGTAATCCGTATATATTTTGTATATGAAATACTTGATAACATATATACCTTCAATGTCTAATACATACTAACTATGGAGTTTTTAGCTCCCGTGAGACAAACATCCATAAAAAATACATCGTGTTGTTTACTTTCTTCAAACTCAAGGGTTCTTGTATAATGTGAGATCATTTGTAATGTTGAGGATCAGGTCCACCTGGACTTTTCCTCATTGGAACCAAAAGATTACCTATGTTTCTTTTTATGCTAGCTTTAGTAGTTTCTCTTCCATTCTTTTTATGCTAGCTTTAGTCAATCCTATTTAATTTTGAGGAACAGAGCTAAAATTATTAAGTGGAGATCATACTTTTGCTTCATTTTCAATCACTTTACAAGATATTGAACATGGATGAAGTGAACGTACTGCAGACATCAAAACCACGAACATAACATATAAGGAAAACAAAAGGAAAACTTTGAAACTAGGCATTTGAATGTTGAAATAATATTTGACAATGCCCTTATCATGGGTTAATTGATATATTTATAAACTTGGATATCGTAGCGATATTTCTATTTTTTTTCTAATCATTCAAAGTTTTTTCAAACAAATATAATATGGTTGGATTTGAATGATAACCCTTTTACATGAAATTTTTTGAATCGGTTACATTTAACAAAAACTTAAGAATTCACATATTTATTTCAAAATCCGATATAAATGATTTTATATTTATATAATTGTATTATATGTTAGGTGGTTGAATTATTTAGAATACAATATATTTTCATCCATATCATATTATATTATCGCTTTCAGTTTGACATTATTTTATAAATTTTTAATCATTTCAATAGTTCTTATACTATATATATAAGATACTTCGTAAAATATCATAATACAAGTTGAATTATTTCTAAATGTAAATATAACCAAGTTTAGGAAAGTTTTGAATTTGAACCATACTTCATGCACTATAAATCTATTAATAAATGACCCTATTTGAATCTTTTGCATTCTTGAAAAAGAAGATACATTTGTTCGGCTCCTCTTTCTTTAGTATAAGAAAGTTATAAATTCAACTTTTACTGAACCTATGCTTGGTAGTGACATGCTCCCCAACTTTACGAGGAGAATGTCATTAGATAGTGATCTTTTCATTCTCTATGTATATCTGAAATGTGGAGAACAACATACTACAATTCTTAAAGATGATTTTAACAAATCACTCCCTTTAATATTCAGTGTATGTGATCCGCCTGGTCCAATCATTGTTAAGGCTATGATAGATTCTATATCTTGTAATTAAACTACTATATTTAGTTTTCCAATGGCTTTCTCGAAACTTTCCAAGATATCGTCTATTTTTCCCATTGTCGAACCCCCAATAAATTTTCTCGTTCTCTTCTACCTCAGTTAAAACAAACCTTACTCTTTCTAAATTTTATAAAATATTTCTTAAATTTTACACTATTTTCCAAATAACCAATACCGCATCAAATACGATCAATACTAATGATATCTCATGAACATAGCGTAACAAATATATTCTTATCTTGTACAATGAATTTTGAGTTTTATAATTCTACAAGTAGAGTCAAGAAACAATCTTGGCCTTATTTATTTTTTATATTATTAGTATAAATAAATTTTTCTAATGATTATAATTTTACATGTAAAATATATGAACTCACATATTATTGTAACAAATTTTAACCATGCATAATATGATTGATACTTCCATTGTAGGATATTTGAAAAAAGTAGTAAACATTTCGATGAAATTATGATGAAAAGTCTAATCAAGTAAATAAATATTTGTTATTAGTTTGGTGATCATTTACTTTGCACATGAAAGTTCTTTTTTTAAATTTATATATACATATACAAGTGTTTTTTATTATATAGTTTTAGAACATTCATGTTTAAATGTTTTAGTCGTTAAGGGTTTTAGTAAATATTAAAAGCTCCTTGAATATTACAAGTTAACGTACAAAATATATTATTTATATGGGCTCATACATGTAATCCGTATATATTTTGTATACGAAATACTTGATAATATATATACCTTCATTGTCTAATACATACTAACTATGGAGTTTTTAGCTCCCGTGAGACAAACATACATAACAATACCTCGTGTTGTTTACTTTCTTCAAACTCAAGGGTTCTTGTATAATGTGAGATCATTTTTAATGTTGAGGATCAGGTCCACCTGGACTTTTCCTCATCGGAACCAAAGGATTCCCTATGTTTCTTTTTAGGCTAGCTTTAGTAGTTTCTCTTCCATTCTTTTTATGCTAGCTTTAGTCAATCCTATTTAATTTTGAGGAACAGAGCTAAAATTATTAAGTGGATATCATACTTTCGCTTCATTTTCAATCACTTTACAAGATATTGAACATGGATGAAGTGAACGTACTGCAGACATCGAAACCATGGACATAACATATAAGGATAACAAAAAATAAAACTTTGAAACTAGGCATTTGAATGTTGAAATAAGATTTGACAATGTCCTTATCATTGGTTAATGGAATATTTAAACTTGGATATCGTAGCGATATTTATATTTTTTTTCTAATCATTCATAGTTTGTTCAAACAAATATAATATGGTTGGATTTTAATGATAACCATTTTACATGAAATTTTTTGAATCGGTTACATTTAACAAAAACTTAAGAATTCACATATTTATTTCAAAATCCAATATAAATGATTTTATATTTATATAAATGTGTTATATGTTAGGTGGTTGAATTGTTTAGAATGCAATATATTTTCGTCCATATCATATTATATTATCGCTTTCAGTTTGACATTATTTTATATATTTTTAATCATGTCAATAGTTCTTATTCTATATATATAAGATACTTCGTAAAATATCATAATACAAGTTGAATTATTTCTAAAAGTAAATATAACCAAGTTTAGGAAAGTTTTGAATTTGAACCATACTTCATGCACTATAAATCTATTAATAAATGACCCTATTTGAACCTTTTGTATCCTTGAAAAAGAAGATACATTTGTTCCGCTCCTCTTTCTTTAGTATATGAAAGTTATAAATTCAACTTTTACTGAACCTATGCTTGGTAGTGACATGCTCCCCAACTTTACGACGAGAATGTCATTAGATAATGATCTTTTCATTCTCTACGTATATCTAAAATGTGGAGAACAACATACTACAATTCTTAAAGATGATTTTAACAAATCACTCCCTTTAATATTCAGTATATGTGATCCACTTGGTCCAATCATTGTTAAGGCTATGATAGATTCTATATCTCGTAATTAAACTACTATATTTAGTTTTCCAATGGCTTTTTCGAAACTTTCCAAGATATCGTCTATTTTTCCCATTGTCGAACCCCCAATAAATTTTCTCATTCTCTTCTACCTCAGTGAAAACAAACCTTACTCTTTCTAAATTTTATAAAATATTTCTTAAATTTTACACTATTTTCCAAATGACCAAGACCGCGTCAAATACGATCAATACTAATGATATATCATGAACATAGCGTAACAAAGATATTCTTATCTTGTACAATGAATTTTGAGTTTTATAATTCTACAAGTAGAGTCAAGAAACAATCTTGGCCTTATTTATTTTTTATATTATTTAGTATAAAGAAATTTTTCTAATGATTATAATTTTACATGTAAAATATATGAACTCGCATATTATTGTAACAAATTTTAACAATGCATAATATGATTGATACTTCCATTGTAAGATATTTGAAAAAAGTAGTAAACATTTCGATGAAATTATGATGAAAAGTCTAATCAAGTAAATAAATATTTGTTATTAGTTTCATGATCATTTACTTTGCACATGAAAGTTCTTTTTTTAAATTTATATATACATATACAAGTGTTTTTTTATTATATAGTTTTAGAACATTCATGTTTAAATGTTTTAGTCGTTAAGGGTTTTAGTAAGCATTAAAAGCTGCTTGAATATTACAAGTTAAAGTACAAAAATATATTATTTATATAGGGCTCATACATGTATTCCGTATATATTTTGTATACGAAATACTTGATAATATATATACCTTCAACGTCTAATACATACTAACTATGGAGTTTTTATCTCCCGTGAGACAAACATCCATAAAAAAATACCTCGTGTTGTTTACTTTCTTCAAACTCAAGGGTTCTTGTATATTGTGAGATCATTTGTATTGTTGAGGATCAGGCCTGGACTTTTCCTCATCGAAACCAAAGGATTCCCTATGTTTCTTTTTATGCTAGCTTTAGTAGCTTCTCTTCCATTCTTTTCGAATGAACGTCTATCATGACTTTTATTATTTATGTCAATGGTTTGTGTAACACACGATTCCTTAGTCAATCCAATTGAATTATGAGAAACAAAGCTAAAATTATTAAGTGGAGAACGCACTGTTGCTTCATTTTCAATCACCTAGCGAGATATTAAAAATGGATGAAGTGAAAGTACTGCAGATATCGAAACCACAAACATAACATATTGGGAAAACAAAAAGAAAACTTTGAAACTAGCCATTTGAATGTTGAAATAAGATTTGACAATGTCCTTATCATGGGTTGATGGATATATTTATAAACTTGGATATCATAGTGATATTTCTATTTTTTTCTAATCATTCAAAGTTTTTTCAAACAAATACAATGTGGTTGGATTTTAATGATAACCCTTTTACGTCGAAAAATTTTAATCGGTTACATTTACCAAAAACTTAAGAATTCACATTTTTTTAAATCTGATTTAATGATTTTATATTTATATAAATTTATTATATGTTAGATGGTTTAATTGTTTAGAATACAATATATTTCCATCCATATCATATTATATTATTGTTTTCAGTTTGACATTATTCTATAGATTTTATTCCTAAATGTAAACATAACCAAGTTTAGGAAAGTTTTGAATTTGAACCATACTCCATGTAGTATAAGTCTATTAATAAATGACCCTATTTGAATCTTTTGCGTCCTTGAAAAAGAAGATACATTTGATCCGATTCTCTTTCTTTAATATAAAAGAGTTATAAATTCAACTTTTAGTGAACCCTTGCTTGGTAGTGACATGCTCGCCAACTTTACGAGGGGAATGCCATTAGATTGTGATCTTTTCAAGCACTATGTATGTCTGAAACGTGAAGAACTACATACTACAATTCTTCAAGATGATTTTAAAAAATCACTCACTTTAATATTCATAATATGTGATCTAGTTGGTTCAGTCATTGTTAAGTCTATGATATATTCTATATCTAGTAATTAAACTACTATATTTAGTTTCCCAATGGTTTTTTCGAAACTTTCCAAGATATCGTCGGTCTTTCACATTGGCGGAACCCCAATAATTTTTCTCATTCTCTTCTACCTCAGTGAAAAGAAACCTTACTATTTCTAAAATTTTGTAAAATATTTCTTAAATTTTACACTATTTTCCAAATGACCAAGACCGCCTTAATTACGATCAATACTAAAGATATCTCATGAACATACGGTAACAAAGATATTCTTATATTGTACAATGAATTTTGAGTTTTCTAATTCTACAAGTAGAGTCATGAAACAATATTGGCCTTATTTGTTTTTATTTTATTTAGTACAAATAATTATTTCTAATGATTTTAATTTTACATGTAAAATGTATGAACTCACATATTATTGTAACAAATTTTAACCATGCATAAATATGATTGATACTTCCATTATAAAATGTTTGAAAAAAGTAGAAAACATTTCGATGAAATTATGATGAAAAGTCTAATCAAGTAAATAAATATTTTTCATTACTTTCATGATCATTTAATTTGAACATGAAAGTTCTTTTTTTTTAAATTTATATATACATATACAAATATTTTTTTATTATATAGTTTTAAAACATTCATGTTTAAATGTTTTAGTCGTTAAATTTTTAGTAAACATTAAAAGCTACTTGAATATTACAAGTTAACATACAAAATATATTATTTAAATAGGGCTCATAAATGTAATCTGTATATATTTTGTATACGAAATACTTGAGAATATATATACCTTCTACGTCTAATACATACTAACTATGGAGTTTTTATCTCCCGTAAGACAAACATCCATAAAATAGAGCTCGTGATGTTTACTTTCTTCAATCTCAAGGGTTCTTGTATAATGTGAGATTATTTGTGATGTTGGGATCAGGCCCACCTGGACTTTCCTATTCGAAAGCAAAGGATTCCCTATGTTTCATTTTATGCTAGCTTTAATAGCTTCTCTTCCATTCTTTCCGTATGCACGCCTCTCATGACTTTTATTATTTCTGTCAATTGTTGGTGTAACAGACGATTCTTTAGTCAATCCTATTGAATTTTGAGAAACAAAGCTAAAATTATTAAGTGCATATCGTACTTTCGCTTCATTTTCAATCACCTAACGAGATATTGAAAATGGGTGAAGTGAACGTACTGCAGATATCGAAACCACGAACATAACATATTGGGGAAAAAAATAAAACTTTGAAAATAGCCATTCGAATGTTGAAATAAGATTTGACAATGTCCTTATCATTGGTTGATGGATATATTTATAAACTTCGATATCATAACGATATTTCTATTTTTTCTAATCATTCAAAGTTTGTTCAAACAAATACAATATGGTTGGATTTTAAAGATAATTCCAAACTCACCCTAAACACTTTTTTGAAGATCTAAGTTGATTATTTAAGCTTATAAAAGTCAGTAGGGGTCATCATACATCACGTTTATACCAAAGTAACATCCAAAACGTCCAAGACAATCATCAAACATCCAAACCCCCATCATGTTTCACCACCTCATACAAGCAAGAAAACTCATGTAGATGAAATACAAGTAATAAGAAAGAGTTAGAGTGTGTTTCCTCAACTCCAATCAACCCAAAAACCACTCTAGCTTACCTAAGAACCAATCTTTCTTAACAATGCTCCTTTGGGGTTCTTGCACCATACTTAAGCTTCCAATATGTTTCTAGGACCAGAAGAATGACCAAAACTAGCATAACATCTACTATGTTAAAATAAATCCGGATGGAAACCATGGGGGGAAGCTATTGGAGCTTAAATCCTCCCTAAAACCTTCATAATGCTCAAAACCATCATTGGAGGAGATAGTGAAATTTCAATGAAGCTCATCAGCTTTAGGTTAAGAATCTTACCTTTTAATTTTTTAATGGAGTGTTGAAGAAGAAGAAGATTGAACCTTTAGCATTTGTTTTTCTTAAGAGAGTATGAAGAAAAAAAGGACCAAATAGAGACAAAGAAGATGGAAGAGGGAAAAAGTGAATAAATGTGGGAGAAATGCCTTTTTATGCTTTTAGTCTAAAATTCTCGTTCAAGTAAACCAAAAATCCCTTCAAATCTGCCGTGGTTTTATTAAATTGTGAAATTACACTCTAGGTCCCTCTCCTATCATTCTAAGCATAAAAATACTTTTTTATATAATATTAATTTCTCATCCGAATGAATTCAATTTCAAACCAGTTGACCTCCATAATATAACTAATCTATTAAATAAATTATTAGGACAACACTCAAATATTAACTCAAAAATTTGGGTCGATACAACTCTTCCTTTCTAAAAGAAAATTTCATCCTCGAAATTTCCTCAACGAAACCGTTAGTATAAACATTCGAGGTGCACAACCTCGCGACTCCTCATATCCTCCAAATATCCTTTACTATAGGAATTACGTCGCATTCAACCCTAATTCCCCATGTAATCGATTGATTGATATTCACAACAAGATCCTCTAACAAAATGAGTAACCTTTTTAGAAATATACACTTAAGCGAAATATTTTCAAATACTTAGCATATCACCAAAGAAATACGATGACATGGTTATTAAAACGTTAGTGATTTCTCTTCTAGAATAGAATTACAAATTCAAGAGGGATTCAAAGATACTGGTCAAAATTTATCAAATTGAGACAAACGAAATCTTTGATTTATGAACATTCTTCCAACACATTACATGATATTATAGCTCGAGCAAAGACACCATCAAGGTAATGAAGATGATATGATTGAATGTCATATCAAACATTGATTGAATGAAAATTTACCAACAATATAGACACCAACACGATCAGGTTACCATATTCGTATTACACAGAGCTTAATATAAAATGGACACGAACTTTACAAAAATATTTCCTTCAAAAGAACTCAAAGTGAAATTCGTAAGAACTTTTTGGAAATTACAATTGATCGAATCATCAAAACGAAATAGATCGTCTAAGACTAAACAAAAAGGAAGTCAACGAAGTGTTTGAATTATTCGAGGCATTCACAAAATATCAAGTACAAAATTTTATTTCACAATTATTAGTTTTCATAATCCAAATTGTCATCATTTCGAATCGAATGATTCATCTTTTGAAGTATACGCTGTTATCACATCAGGGGCTCTTACATTTTTATGATGCATATTTTAAGGCCTACCTCGATTATCAAACTCTATCAAAAATTTGTCAAGAAATATCATTTTAGAAGTCTCTATAAAGAATTCATCAAGATCAAGGAAACTCGAATTTGAGTGAATCCAACGAGAAATGGGAAAATACATGGAGCATAATTTCCAAAATGTAATTTAACAAATATGAATTTAAAAAAATTAAGCTAACACAATCTCGAACTAACGAGTCATTTAATAACCAACATACGAATCACCACAATAATTGCTTTAATTAGGTCCTAATGCGATTGTTTTAAAATTAACATGACCACTTGCCTTCATATGACATTCGATTAAGGAGCATTGTTAGGAACATCAGAGTATTCATTTATCAAGGCTGGAAATTCATTCGTTCGTCAAGGCAAGAAAAAGATCTATTAGATTGCACACGAACATCGTCTAAAGATCACAAGTAGAAAATCTTCAAAATTGAGGAGACTTCCATGTATTAATTTGACGAAACAATGTATTCGGTGGTTCTAGATTTAAATTGAGCACATAAGAACGCAATTGTTGAAATCAACTATCAAAATGGCAAGATCATAAAGAAGCATTCGTTTTTTTCATTTGAATATTATTTATATTTTATTATTATTATTATTATTATTATTATTATTATTATAATTATTATTATAATTATATTTTTATTATTATTAAATAATTACAAATATAACTGTAGGCCCAAAACTGGATCGGCCCAATTACAAGAACCCAACCCAGACCGGCCCAATGGAAACCCTAAATTGATTAGGGTTTGTATCATCCCATCCCAGCCGCCGCTATCCTTGCCAGTCGTTGGATCAGACCTTGATCCAACGGTCCATATGATCCCATAGCCTTCCAGATGAAACCCTAGGGTTATGATACCCTAGGGCCATGCGGCGCTGCTTCTACTTCCAGCCGCTCCACGTCGGTCCGCCACTGCCACGATGCCCCATCATAATTTCCAGAAGATCCATTACAGCCGCACACGTCGCCTGTTTTCGGTGAGTCACCACCATAGGTTTGGTGACTTACCGGCCATCACTCTTGTGACCGGTCCGAGGTGCATCTCATCGAGGCTATAAAAGCCTCGACTCACCTGTAAAAGGGAGACGAGAGCAAGCAACCAAAGACACTAAAAAAAAGAGAGAAGAAAGAAAACTTACCTTTGGAGCCTCGATCATCGTCGGAAGCCAAACATCGCCGGAGAATAGAAAATACCAAAGGTATTTTCTTAGATTTACTCCGATTAGGAGTTTTTTAGGGTAAACTAAAGCCAAATTTGGCCTTAGGAAGAAAGAGCCTTTATTTTCGTGTAAAAATAAAATTTTTCGGCCACCAAAGGCGGTGGCCGGCGGTAGACGGCTGCCGGCCGATGACCGGCTTCCCTTCGGTGAGGGAAGCTAGAGAAAAGTGAGAGAATTTTAATTCTCTCAGTTAGAGAGACAAATTGAAAGAAGATAATGAGGAAATGACCTTAAGGCCGTGTGATTTGGGGCTTAAATACCCCTCCCCGAATGACGTCGTTTTGGGGAGGGGTCTGTGTGTAATTTTAAATTAGTTAAACCACACGCGCAGTCACTATGACTTTGTAAATTTTTATTTTAGCCACTGAAATCAATACCTATATGTTGTGATTTAGTCTTTTAATTTTATTTTATTATAATTTAGTCATGATCGAATATTTATATAAATAATTAAGGTAAAATATATATTTAGTCCTTACACTTTTAATAATATTTATTTTAATCCTAATTAATAATTTAGGTAAATATTATAATTAATCCCTTATAACTTTATTAAAATTTATTTTAGTCCCATATTAATATTTAGGGTTAAATTACACTTTTAATGTATATACTACATAATATTTATAATTATGGCCATTAATTGTTTATGTTTTATAATTTTAATTTTGACTATAAGTTTTATATATCTTACAATTTAATTCTATAATTTTAATTTCTTTTATATTTTAGTTATTTGCAATATTATTTCATTATTATTTTTGATATATGTTTAAATTATTATGTTCATTATTATTTTATTAGTCATATAGATATATATAGAATAAATATTATTTATTTATTTATTTATTTATTTATTATTAAAATCCTATTTATAAATTTAATATAAAATACTTTTAAATTATTTATCAATATTAAGAAATGACAATCTTAAAGCAATTAGATATCCATTTTCTAATATTTTTAAATAAATAAATATTTTACTTTATATATTGTAATTACTTTTTAATATTAAGAAAAGAGTTGTCTTAAAGCACTTAGAAGCCATTTTCTGATATTTCTAAATAAATTAATTAATATATTTTAATAAAATTAAAAATTTGAAATAACAAGATTATAAATTAAATATATCTTTGAATTTTTAAATTTATGATAATAGAGACAATTTATAATTAATAAAGTACCGATTTTGGGCGTTATAGGGGTGCTAATCCTTCCCTAAACGTAATCGACCACGAATCCTTTTTTACTAAATTTTTTTGTTATAAGCATATCAGTTTTATCTTTTAAATTATGGTTTATTCAAAACTATTTTAAAAGATCATTTTTAGGTATTTGACTTACCTAACCCAAAAATGTCAATGGCGACTCCCAAAATATTATTTTATAAAAACCATTTATTTATTTTAAATTTTCCCGCCAAGTAAAAGTAAAAAAATTTCGTACCCAGGCAAAAATCGGTTACGACAGCTTGGCGACTCCGCTGGGGAGTGTCAAGCTTTTAAAATCAATTATAAATTGTCTCTATTAATTAAAAATAAAAAATTCATATATTTAATTTATAAACCTTTCTTTTCAAATTTTTTATATATACTTATTATTTCATAATATTTATATAAATTAATGTTTTATTTTATTTTCAAGTGTTAAATTTCATTATTTATTTGTCTGTCAGAGGTTTGAACATTTCTCCTCACACACAACACTTGCATTTCATAACATAAGCTTTATAGTCAAGCTTGTCCCTTTTAAGTTGGAGTGAAAGCGACGTCTTAGTGAGAATTTATTCTCCGTATCAGACCTAGCAAGTAGCTTTCGGAGTTCATATGCTCTATGTCTTCGTGAGAATTTATTCTCCGTGTCAGGCATAGAGAAGTGTATCCCCTCGAATTGAACTCAATCCACTTTAGTCTGTGATGGACTACGATTGAGGGTTAACAGCCCAAGAGGGCACTAACAAGGACAATTCTGGTACCTTTATTCTTAGATCTGAAACTCTGCATATAATAAACCTTATAATTTCTTCTGATCTGAAGCCATACCGAAATTTTGTCCAAAATAGGTGTACACACAAGAGAAATGAATTCTAAATTTTTCCTTTTAATTAATTTATTTATTTATTTTCTTGCAGAATAAATTGCATGTGAATTTAAATTATTTAAAGTATGTAGAAAGCATGTTTAAATAGAGATATTTAGGTAGACATTATAATTAAATTAATTTTTTTCCTTTATTAGGTGAACTAATTCATTTCTTTTTTGTGTGTTCTTTTATTTTTGTTGTTTGCATAACATCATACAGGATAAAAGGTATTGAACTTCTGGTTATAATGCAGTACGAGGGTCATCAATTTGTCCCTGTTACTGTTGGATTACATTTATCTGAGTTCGCATTTCATAGAAAAATTACAAAAGAAACATCATGGATGTCGTTACAGCTTGGAAAATAACTTTATGTATTCGAGCCAAAGTAGCGAAGGTAATGTGAACTCCTGATTATAAGGAATGGAGGTCTGTCAGGAAAAACGAAAATATTTCTCAACCATACCAAAATGAGGATATCTCTATGGAAGATTGCATTCGGGCAGTTGCATCAGAGATTGAAATCTTAAGAGCTGAGTTTGAAGTAGAAAGAGAAGGTTGGTCGAAAGAGTTAGAGCAAATGAGGCGAGATAAAGCTATGCTGGGCGTCGATGTTGACTTCCATTCATCACAATGTGCAATGCTGAGGGAAAACAAAGAAAAAGTTGATGGTGAATTCAGAACATTAAAAAAGAATTACCATGAGCTATACAAATCCTGGAGAGCATTAGGATCGAGCAAAGCAACAGTACAGATAACCAAAGAATTGAATATTGAGAAATGTCGAGTCGAAGATTTAAAAGAAAAGAATAGCCGTCTACTTAAAAGCCTTGAGAAAGAAAAGCAGAAAATTTAGGATTTTGAGGTTGACAGAAGGGAGCGAATTATAAAGCACAAAGCTGAAAGCCGCGAGATCATGAATGAAATGCAGAGAGAAAGGGATCGAGCCAAAGAATTAGAAGAGATGAAGAATGGCATGCTTGAGGGGTTTGAGGTTGAGAAAAATAGCATGTTCAAGGGATTTCAATATGAAATGAACAATCTGATTGTTGAACTTAAAGTCAAGGGCCAAAGGATTGAAGAGTTCGATGTTGAAAAGGAAAAATGGGAGTTGAAAAGGAAGAATTTCAAAACCAGACTTGAAGTAGAGCAAGAAGTGGCCAGCACTTGGATACAACGAATTAGAAACAAGAATGTGCAAATCCAGAAGCTTAATCAAAGAACACAAGAAGCATGAACAAAACTTGAAGAGGATCTGGATCAGTCTAGAAACAAAAAACTCAGAGTTTAATACATACATCTTGCAACTTGAAGAATCATTATTCCAAGATAAGGTTCGTCTAGGACCTAGTGATCTTAAAGAGAGTTATGAGGAGAACGCTTCACGACGAAGAGGAATCCGAGATCTTGAAAAAACTCTGCACAGTTGTCAAATCAGAATCACTGAATTAGAGCAGACTCTCGAGGGAACTAATGAACAATGGCAAAAATCTATTGATTTACATGAAGAAAAACGAAGTATGGTATTCGAGGCCATGGTACAAATAAGTGAAGTTGCCAGATATATTGGGGAGTTAGCTACTGAAGTAAAGATTATTGAGCATCACCTTGATCCAGTTTCTAAGTACAGAAAGAAGATGTCATGGCTGATGAAAGAAATCATAGAGCTTAATAGGAAAGTTATGTCGTATCTGTAGTTATGAACTATTATAAAGAAACTTTTGTATGCCGATGGAAGTTGTTCTATGACAGTTAACTTTTTGGGATCAATACCTTTTGTATACATTCATTTTGCACACATTCATTAATCATTGCATTATTTTCGTTATAGTTATTCTGGCCAAACAAGAAATTCAACATCACTACGGTACTAGACAAGCTATTAAGAAAATCATGGAGGATAAAATACAACGTCTTGAGGAACATCATAACAAAGAACAAGAAGAAATTATATTGAAGTTAGAAAAGATTGAATCCAACATTGCAAATTCACAAGACAGTATGATGCAGAAAATAGAAGAAATGCTCATGAAGCAAGCTACCATTGGAAAAATTCATGAAAATCCTATACCTTTCGACCAGGAACCTATGTATCCTTTAGGTTCCACGCCGGAACCGATTTATCATTCTTGTATCACACCTGTGCAAATCCATGCTCGCACTTCAGCACTTCAAGAAACCAAACCAAATGATAATCAACAAGTGGATCCCACATCTTCAAGCAAAAATCCGCTTATATCAGATGTCAAGATAGGGGATTTTAATGATGAACATCTAATCCCATATTTGAATGAGCTAAATGAAAAAGAAAAAGTAAATGAAGAATTGACTAGATAGATCAAGAGCTTAGAGGAACGAATAAAATCCGTAGAAGTAACTGAATCATTCTATGGGTTTGACGCTAGTGAAGTTCAAAGTTCCTGAATTTGACATATATGATGGTACTACATACCCTTCGTCCCATATTACCATGTTTTTCCACAGAATGGCAAGCCATGTGAAAGACGAGGAATTGCTAATTCATTGCTTTCAGGATAGTTTGATAGGACCAGCCTTAAAGTGGTATACTCAACTGACCAAAGCCTACATTAGATCATGGAAGGATCTGGAAAAGGCATTCCTAGAGCAGTACCTCCATGTGACAGATATGGTCCCTGATAGATGGACTCTCCAAAATTTGTAGAAAAGAACAGTGAATCATTCAGACAGTACGCCCAGAGATGGCGTGACACAGCGGCCCAAGTCCAGCCACCTTTATCAGAAAAAAGTCACAGTAATGTTCGTCCATAATTTAAAGGCTCCCTATTTAAGTCATTTAATGTGGAATGCAACCAGAAATTTTGCAGACCTGGTCATATCTGGAGAACTCATTGAAAATGCCATGAAGAGTGGCAAAATTGAATTAAATGAGAGGTCTAGTTCCAAAAGACCCATGTACCGGAAAAAGGAGAACGAAGTTAACAATGCAAATTCTTACAACAAGGATACCTCAAAAAGTGTTACGATAACCCAGCCAAGGGTTAAGAAGGAAGAAACAAACATTAATCGAATGGAATCCAGAGGATCTCGCAGGGAAAATGAGAGGCCTTTTTTGCACCATTACCAGTACCCTATGCTGAGATCTATGATTCGTTGTTAAAGGAAGATGTCATAAGGCCCTATCCTTTTATTCCCATGCAACCACCATTCCCTCCATGGTATGATGTGAAAGCACACTGCGCTTATCATGATGGAAGTAAGGGCCACTTCATCAAAAACTGTTTGACATTCAAAAGGGTGGTACAAAATTTGATTAATACTGGAAAGCTGGAATTCAATTCACCAACTGCATCAAATCATCCGCTGTCAAATCATGGAGACAAAAATGTGAACGTAATTCAGGAAGAGAGTAGAAGGAAAGCCAAAATTGATGTTTCTGAGATTAAATCACCTTTTGTTTGGATATTTCAACAACTCTCCTTATCTGGTATAATTCAGTAACAAGTCAGACCAAAGCATAATAATAGTGAGAATTATTGTGAATATCATCAAAAGAAGGGACATGAAATTTAACTATGCTCTAAATTTAGAGATTGGGTATAAAAACTGATGAATGACAAAGAGATAGAGTTCTTTGAAGAAGAACCAGGAAAAAGAGAAGATGACGTTTGTGCATCAGAAGATTCTATACCTAAACAGAGAATAAGTGATCCAGTGATCATCACTGTGAAATCATATACCGTAAATCCTATTCCAACAAAGTCAAAAGTGGTCATCACAACTCCAGTACCATTTCCATATAAGGATACCCGCAGGGTACCTTGGAATTATACCACCAATGTTTCAATGGTAGAAGGATCTGTTTCTCTGTAAAAAGAAGAGGAGAAAGTACAGAATGTGGATTCGATATCAGAAGCAGTAAGTGAAGTCGGGTTCTTTACAAGAAGTGGGAGATGTTATTCTCTCGAGTCATCAAATGCATCAGAACATATAAAGGCAAAAGGAAAAGCTACGGTAATACCCCAAACGGTATTTAACGATGAATCCTCACCTACAGTCAATGAGCCAGTAACAGATAAACAAGCTCAAGAATTTCTAAAATTTCTGAAACATAGCGAATATAGTGTGGTTGAACAGCTACATAAACAACAAGCACGGATTTCAATTCTTGATTTGTTGATGAATTCAGAAGTACACAGAAATTCTTTGATAAAAGTTCTTAATCAAACATTTATTCCTGAAGATATATCTCTCAACATGGTTGACAGGATTGTGGGGCACATAGCCGTTGATAATTACATCACGTTCACGGATAATGAAATACCTGAAGGAGGAATGGGATCAGTGAAAGCCCTGAACATTACCACACATTGTCATGGTCATGTATTACTAGGAGTACTATGGATATGCTCTTAACTTAATGCCTTTGGTTACATTACAAAGGATGCCGGTGGATAAATCGCACATGAAAAGTTATCAGAATATAGTGCGCGCTTTTGATGGCACTCAAAAAGAGGTGCTTGGAAAATGGAAATACCCCTGCTGATCGGGCCAATCGTATACAATATTGACTTTGTGGTAATGGATATCCACCCTACATACAATTGTTTATTGGGGAGGCCGTGGATCCACTCTGCAGGAGCTTTTCTTTCATCATTGCATCAGAAAATGAAATTCGTTGTTGAGGGTAAAATAATATGTGTAGGAGCAGAGGAAGAAATCATTGCGTCTATAACGAGTGATGCTCCGTATATCGAAACGAATGATGATGCTTTTGAATGCTTTTTCCGAGCTTTGGAATTTGTTAATGCAACCTTTATTGATTAGGGAAACAAAATTCCACATCCCATATTGTCTGATTGCACCAAGATGACTGTACGATAGACTCTATGCATTGGAGCTAAAACTGGGAAAGGTTTGGGAAAGAATCTTCAAGGGAGTTAAGTTCCTATAAGTTTGAAGATGAAGAAAGATCATTTTGGGCTTGGATTTAAGCCTAACTTTCAGCAAAGGAACAAAGAGATGAAAAGAAGAGGCGAAAATAGAAAGGCAAGATTAAAGGGAGAAAGAAATCCTTGGGAACACATGACTATCCCTCCTTTAAAGTCCAATTTCAAATCAGGAGGAATGGTTAATGTAGAACAACAGCTTATTGATGTTCTTAAAGAAGAAAAGTTGACAAAAGATCAAAGCAAGGTTGAAGAACCTATGAGAGGATTATTTATCAACATGATCACGAATGACAACAAGACTGGCAAATACTTGGCTGGGATTCTCCCTTGTCTTCCTGGTGAAACACTCAACAATTGGACTGCTAAAGATCTCCTTGTAGTTTTTAGTATTAACACAAAGTAATACTTTGAACTGATCTTTTATGCTTTAGCCCAGGAATATGAAAACTTTTTGTTATCTTGTAAAGACAATTATGTTAAGTTCACCTAATATCAAATATAAGAAGTTTTCTTAAAATTCTCAAATGGCAATCATTCTTTACATTCTTTACATTTTTACATTCATTATTTTTCATTTATTTCATAAATTTACTATATCCTTTCGGAAATATGTCCGATTTAAAATTTGCAGGTGTCACAATATTAACAGCATGCTTATTCCTAAATTTAATCATGAGATAAATTTAGAGCAACACATATGTTTGGAGGAAGTCAATGAGTGTGAGGATGAAATAGAATGTGATGTTCCTACCGAATTGTTAAGATTAGTAGAAAAATAAGACAAACAAATTTTACCTCACAAAGAAGAAATTGAGACTGTAAATCTGGGAATCGATGAAGAAATGAAAGAAGTAAAGATTGGTACTACTTTATTAGCCCAAATAAAACAAGAATTGATAGATCTCCTCCAAGAGTTTAAAGATATATGGTCTTATCAAGATATGCCTCGTTTGAGTACAGATATAGTGGTCCATAAACTTCCGATCAGTAAAGAATACAAACCTGTTTATCAAAAGCTCAGACGAATAAGACCAGAAATGTTGTTGCAAATTAAAGAAGAAGTGATGAAGCAAATTAATGCAAGATTCCTACAGGCAGCCAAATATCTAGAATGGGTAGCCAACATAGTTCCCGTACCAAAGAAGAATGGGAAAGTTCGAATGTCTGTGGATTATAGAGATCTCAACAAAGCTAGTCCGAAAGATAGTTTTCCATTACCTCACATAGACACATTGGTGGACAATACTGCAGGACATTCATGGTTTTCATTCATTTATGGGTTTTCAGGGTATAATCAGATAAAAATGAACCCTGAGGACATGGAAAAAACAACATTTTAACCATGTGGGCACTTTCTGTTATAAAGTAATGCCATTTGGATTGAAAAATACATGGGCAACGTTTCAGAGAGCAATGGTTACTCTGTTTCATGACATGATGCACAAAGAGATTGAAGTATATGTGGATGACATGATTGTCAAGTCTCGAACCGAAGAAGAACATATTCAAAATCTGAGAAAGCTTTTCCAAAGATTGAGAAAGTATCAATTAAAGCTTACCCCCGCTAAATGCACTTTTGGGCTAATATCAGGGAAGCTTTTGGGATTTGTAGTCAGCCAAAAAGAAATTGAGATTGATCCAGATAAAGTAAAAGTAATTCAAGATCTTCCGCCACCTAATACAAAGAAAGAAGTTCGAGGTTTTTTGGGAAGATTAAATTATATATCTCGGTTCATTTCTCAATTAACTGACAAATGTGATTCAGTGTTCAAGATACTTCGAAAGAACAATCCTGAAGTCTGGAATGAGGAATGTCAAGAAACTTTGGATATTATTAAGAAATGTTTATCCAATGCCCCCATTTTAGTATCACCAGTGCCTGATAGACCGTTAATTCTTTATTTAACAGTTTTTGAAAGTTCGATGGGATGTGTACTGGACAACATGATGAATCTAGAAGAAAAGAGAAAGCCATTTATTATCTGAGTAAGAAATTTACTGATTGTGAAATTTGATACCCACCAATACAAAAATTATGTTGTGCCTTGGTGTGGGCTACTCGAAGACTAAGACAATATATGTTATATCATACCACTTGGCTGATATCTAGACTTGATCCTTTAAAGTTCTTAATGGAATCACCAGCTTTGACAGGCAAAATGGCTAGATGGAAGATGTTATTATCCGAATTTGGTATAGTATATGTCAACCAAAAAGTGATAAAAAGAAGTGTCATAGCTGATTTTCTGGCCAGTCATGTATCGGATGATTATCAGTCTCTAAGCTTTAATTTTCCAGATGAAGATATGTTGTGAATATCCATGAATGAAGAAGTCAGCACAAATGATGGATCCTGGAAGCTTTACTTTGATGGATCATCCAACGCCTTGGGACGAGGAGTTGGAGCAGTGTTAATTTCTCCAGAAAATATTTATTATCCTTTTACAATCAAACTGGGGTTCTTTTGCACCAATAACATAGCAGAATATGAAGCTTGTGTCATGAGGTTGAAGGCATCCATAGAAAGGAAAATTAAATTTCTCAAGATATATGGAGATTCATTGTTAGTGGTGTATCAATTACGAGGAGAATGTGAAACAAAAGATCCCAAATTGCTGGAATACCAAAATTTTATCCTCGAATTTGTAAAAGAATTTGAGAGAGTCACCTTTAATTATCTCCTTCGAGAGGAAAGTCAAATGGCAGATGCTTTGGCTACATTAGCTGCTATGTTTCAAGCAACTAAAAAAGTTGATATGATGCCAATAAAAATGCAAGTCTACAAAATTCCTGCATATTGCTACAGTGTGGAAGATGAGGCAGATGGAAAACCATGGTATTATGATATCTTGCAATATATCAAATATCAAAGTTATCCTTAAAATGCATATGAGATTAATAAAAGAACATTGAGAAGAATGGTTGTTGGATACTTTCTTGATGGTGAGACTTTGTACAGAAGAATTAATGATCAAATGCTCTTGAGATTTGTAACTACGAGCGAAGCCTAAAGCATCATTGAGGAAATACAAAGTGGGATATGTGGAACACATGCAAATGGTCTTTCCATGGCTAGAAAAATAATGAGATATGGATATTATTGGGCTACAATGCACACAGATTGCATTGATTTTGCAAGAAGATGTCATAAATGCCAGGTATATGCAGATAAGATTCATGTACCTCCATCACCTTTACATGTAATGACAACACCTTGGACATTTTCTATGTGGGGAATAGATGTCAATTGGGCAATCACAACAAAAGAATCAAATGGATATTGTTTCATCCTAGTGGCAATTGACTATTTTACCAAGTGGGTTGAAGATGCTGCATATGCCAATATTAAGAGGTCTATAGTTTGTAAATTTATAAAGAAAGAAATAATATGCCGGTATGGGCTACCTGAGAGAATCATTACATACAATGCTCTGAACCTGAACAACAAAATGATGACTGAACTTTGTTCACAGATTAAGATCAAACATGCAAAATCAGTGGTGTTAGTCCAAAGATGAATGGGGCAGTTGAAGCAGCGAATAAAAACATCAAGAGAATCATTACGAAGACTACTGAAACTTACAAAGATTGTCACGAGAAGTTACCTTTTTCCTTTATATGCATACCGAACTACTGTGCGAACATCTACTAGGGCAACGCCTTTTTCTTTAGTCTATGGGATGGAAGCAGTCTTACCTATTGAAGTTGAGATTCCATCACTTTGAATCTTGAGAGAGGTAAAATTGGATGAGTCTGAATGGATCCAAGCTCGATTTGATCAGTTGAACCTTATTAATGAGAATAGATTGAAAGCTATTTGACATGGACAGATGTATCAGAAACGGATGATGAAGTCTAATGCAAGAAAGTACATCCAAGAGAATTCCAAGAGGGTGATCTAGTGCTGAAAAAGATCTTGCCTATACATAAAGATTTTTGTGGGAAATGGATGCGTAATTGGGAAGGGCCATATGTTGTAAAAAAGGCCTTTTCTGAAGTAGTGTTGATCTTGACAGAAATGGATGGAAAAGTTCTGAGAAACCCAATAAACTCAGATTCTGTCAAGAAATATTATCCTTGAAGAAGAAAAAAATGAAGAAAAAAAATGAAGAAAAGAAAAGAAAAAAATTAAAATGAAAATGAAAAATGATGAAAATATATATATATAGAAAATGAGGGTCAAGATGAAAACCCTCAAAGGGCATCTTGCAACCAAATGAAGGATTTGAGTTGAAAACCTAAAAAGGCTGCTCAAATGTATGTTGATATTAGGCATCTGGAAATCAAACCCTCTTAAGAGCTTGATATTTTGGGAGAAACTTTACATCTACAAGCATTCTGGCAACATTTGGGATCTTCCAGACATATGCTTACCTCAGTGCTCTAAATCACATCAAGTTGATTAGTTTAGAAATACTTATGCTAATAATTTGTTAAATCATTTGAATTTTTATCATTTATATGTTTGCCATAACTTTGAATATTTCAATATATTTATTATTTATTCCAATAATATCTTTTTGAAATTCAATTTATTTTGTTCGAAATTCAATTTACAATTTTTTATAAACATCCTGTAAATGGATTAACATAATCGTGAGACGAACAAAATATTACTGGCTATTACTTTATGTTAATACTTTTAAGTGCATGGAATCTAAAATAGGTCTTATCGACATTCGCAATCACTGTTGAAAAGCAAACAAGTTATGTCCATCATAGAGTCATTTGGAAGCGGAATAAGAGGAAATCTATTCTCAATTGACAAATTATGATTATAGAATTTTTCCGTGCAGCAACACAATAATACTTCGAATCTACAAATTTTGGCTCTACATCGTACAAGTACCATGACATTTCGGTTCAAACATCAACTGGAGCAAGCACCACGTTCTTGTAGTAGAAATAAGGAGGCCCAATAGCATCTTCTGGAAGTGTTCTTTGAGTTATCTGATCTGGTTCGAATAGGAACCCCAAAACCAATCATTAGATTTGGAAGATGAACTGCATGATCGTCTTCATTGAGAAACTTCTTTTCAGGCTTCCTCTGCTTCTTCCTTTTAAAAAATCATAGCCCGAATTTCGCCTTTTCTTGTAATTGGGATCATTGCATAATGGTTTCCTATCTTCTACCGAAATAAGTGCGTCAGCAGCCTTAGCCATTTGAGCAGCACATATAAAATCTGTCAACTCTGCAATTGATAAGTCCGGACCACATCTCTCTATGACTATTAAAGACTCAGCATCTGAGTACCCCATTTTCGTCAAGTATAATAGTTTACTCTCCTTATCAGAATCACAATTCAGGATTTTCTCGGTATCAGAAGAACTATCAATATCTGTGAAATCATCCTGAAAGATCACTTCATAATCAGATTAGTAGTTATCAGAAATAACATGTTGCATGAGTACGGACTTTTCAAGAGCCTATACCATTAAGTTTTATTCTCTAAGTGGTTTTGTGACATCATGCAAAAATTTAGGCATATCTACATCTACACTCTCCAAATATGATAGATTCACTTTTCAAAGAAGAAAGATTTATGGGATTTGTACACAATTGAAGAAAGACCGAGTTCACCACTTTGAGATAAACTTAACATTCATGCATCATATTTAGACATTTGCAAAATAGGAGCATTTTCATTCATTTTATCCATGTTAAATATTTGACAGTAATTTAAAAGATTTAAAGCAAAAATTTGAATCCATCACTCAATGCATCAATATTTGAAGGTAGAGTTCATAATGAGAAGAACTCAACTGAAGAAGAAAGAAGGAAGAAGAAGTTCATAATGAGAAGAACTTGTTCAACATTTTTCTTGAATTCATCACTTGATGGATCAGCATTGTCAGCATTGTCATGAATAGTTCATAATGAGAAGAACTCATCTGAAGAAGGAAGAAGAAATTTATAATGAGAATAATTTGTTCAACCTTTTGCTTTAATTCATCACCCAATGGATTAACGTTACCAGGTAGAGTTCGAAATGAGAATAACTCATCTGAAGAATGAGAAAAAGTTCATAATGAGAAGAATTTGTTCAACCTTTTGCTCGAATTCATCACTCGATGGATCAACTTTTCCAGAGAAAGTTTGTAATGAGAAGAACTTATCTGAAGAGGAATAAGAAGTTCATAATGAGAAGAGCTTGTTCAACCTTTTGCAAGACTCTATCACAGAAGGAGATAGATCATCATCAACTTTTCCAGAGAATGTTCATAATGAGAAGAACTCATCTGAAGAAGGAAGAAGAAGTTCATAATGAGAAGAACTTGTTTAACCTTTTGTTTGAATTCATTACTCAATGGATCAACTTTTCCAGAGAAAGTTCGTAATGAGAAGAACTTATATAAAGAGGAAGAAGAAGTTCATAATGAGAAGAACTTGTTCAACCTTTGTTTGATTCTATCCCATAAGGAGATAGATCAGTATCAGCATTTCCAGAAGGAGTTCCTAATGAGAAGAACTCATCTGAAGAAGGAGAAGAATTTGTTCAACTTTTTGCTAGATTACATCACAGAAAGAGATAAATCGTTATCCCCAGTGAAAAAGTTCATAATGAAAAGAACAAATCTCAAAGAAGAATTTGTTTAACATTGCCATCATAATCAAGTGAAGTCAAATAAAAAAACTTATTATCTTTTCGTCTTTGCCCTATTCTTGTTAACACAAGAATAAGCAAATAGGGGCGGCTGAAGATACTCGTTTTTTTCATTTGAATATTATTTATATTATTATTATTATTATTATTATTATTATTATTATTATTATTATTATTATATTTTTATTATTATTAAAAATTACAAATATCATTGCAGGCCCAAAACCGGACTGACCCAATTACAAGAACCCAACCCAAACCTGCCTAATAGAAACCCTAAACAGATTAGGGTTTGTATCATCCCATCCCAGCCACCGCTATCCTTGCCAGCCGTTGGATCAGACCTTGATTCAACAGTCCAGATGATCCCACAGCCTTCCAGATGAAACCCTAGGGTTATGATACCCCAGGGCCACGCGGCGCCACTTCTACTTCTAGTCGCTCCACGTCGGTCTGCCGCTGCCACGATGCCCCGTCAAAGTTTCCAGAAGATCCTTTACAGTCGCACACGTTGCCTATTTTTGGTGAGTCACCACCATAGGTTTGGTGACTCACTAACCTTCACTGTTGTGACCGGTCCGAGGCGCAACTCATCGAGGCTATAAAAGTTTCGACTCACCTGCAAAAGGGAGACGAGAGCAAGTAACCAAAGACACTAAAAAAAGAGGGAAGAAAGAAAACTTACCTTTTGAGCCTCGATCATCGCCTGAAGGCAAACATCGCCGGAGAACAGAAAATACCTTTGGTATTTTCTTAGATTTACTCCGATTAGGAGTTTTTTAGGGTAAACTAAAGCCAAATTTGGCCTTAGGAAGAAAGAGCCTTTATTTTCGTGTAAAAATAAAAATTTTCGGCCTACGGCGAGGTTGGCGGCGGCAGACGGCTACCGGCCGATAACCGGCTTCCCTCCGGTGAGGGAAGCTAGAGAGAAGCGAGATAATTTTAATTCTCTCAGCTAGAGAGATATTGAAAGAAGAGAATGAGGAAATGGCCTTAAGGCCGTGTGATTTGGGGCTTAAATACCCCTCCCCGAACGACGTCGTTTTGGGAAGGGGTATGTGTGTAATTTTAAAATAGTTAAACCACACGCGCAGTCACTATGACTTTGTAAATTTCTACTTTAGCCACTGAAATCAATTCTTATATGTTGTGATTTAGTCTTTTATTTTATTTTATTATAATTTAGTCCTGATCGAATATTTATATAAATAATTAAGGTAAAATATGTATTTAGTCCTTACACTTTTAATAATATTTATTTTAATCCCGACTAATAATTTAGGTAAATATTATAATTAATCCCTTATAACTTTATTAAAATTTATTTTAGTCCCATATTAATATTTAGGGTTAAATTACACTTTTAATGTATATACTACATAATATTTATAATTATGGCCATTAATTGTTTATGTTTTATAATTTTAATTTTGACTATAAGTTTTATATATCTTACAATTTAATTCTATAATTTTAATTTCTTTTATATTTTAGTTATTTGCAATATTATTTCATTATTATTTTTTATATATGTTTAAATTATTATGTTCATTATTATTTTATTAGTCATATAAATATATATATAATAAATATTATTTATTTATTTATTTTATTTATTATCAAAATCCTATTTATAAATTTAATATAAAATACTTTTAAATTATTTATCAATATTAAGAAAGGACAGTCTTAAAGCAAGTGGATGTTCATTTTCTAATATTTTTAAATAAATAAATATTTTACTTTATATATTGTAATTACTTTTTAATATTAAGAAAAGAGTTGTCTTAAAGCACTTAGAAGCCTTTTCTGATATTTCGAAATAAATTAATTAATATATTTTCATAAAATTATAAATTTGAAATAACAATATTATAAATTAACTATATCTTTGAATTTTTAAATTTCTGATAATAGCGACAATTTATAATTAATAAAGTACCGATTTTGGGCGTTATAGGGGTGCAAATCCTTCCCTAAACGTAATCGACCACGAATCCTTTTTTACTAAAATTTTTGGTTATAAGCATATCAGTTTTATCTTTTAAATTATGTTTTATTCAAAACTATTTTAAAAGATTTTTTTAGGTATTTGACTTACCTAACCCAAAAAGGTCAATGGCGACTCCCAAAATATTATTTTATAAAAATCATTTATTTATTTTAAATTTTTCCGCCAAGTAAAAGTAAAAAAATTTCTTACCCAGGCAAAAACCGGTTACGACAACATTAAATTTATCAAATTTATGGACGCACCTACCGCAAGGATCATCCTCTGAGTTAAGGTTGAGAACCTACGAACTGAAAGAATAGAGCAAAAGATGTCTCTTAAAAATATACAAGTTATGACAGCTGCTCCTCATGGGTTATTGACTTAGAGGAATAACATGCACTTTTCTCCTTCAATTGCTCGATCAATTGACCATGGTTCACATATACGGAATCTTAGAAATTGACTTCTTATAAGAGCTTGACACAAATCCTTCATAATAAAATGCGACCACTCACCACTATAGGATATTCAAATCATAAATGGTACGTATCTTGAAAATCAGAGTATCAAGTCAACAAGACAGAAAAGACATTTGCTCGTCGGAGTAGGGGAAAGATCCATGGGAAAGATCCATGGGATCACATACGAATATTGTTTAAGAATCGTAAGTAAAAATCTATCAACTTGAGAAGATTCGATCTTATAAAGGTAGTGGAATTATTATCCAAACACTATAGATTCAAAGTACCCACAAGACATCATTGATAGAATCAACCATTAGAATATTGAGATCACATCAGAGTATCAACTTTTTGCAGAAGTTCACAAACATAAATAATGATGATCATCCTTAACGATCAGGAACCTTGATCGATCAAGGACGAGGTAGGGAAACGATTCTTAATGAAATGGATGTTTTATTGAATTTGCTTTAACGGGTCAACAACTCAAAAACAAACACTAATTTTTTCCACAAGGATTCAGTTAACCGATTATGGATTAGACACTAATTTATTTTTATTATCTCGAAAATCAATTAATCATAATTAGGCTAGTCAGAATATTTCATGTTCGCTGTGCACTTTGATATCTAGGACACATTCGAGGAAGAAAAGTCAACCTCACTTACGTCTACAAAATTGACGAAGGAGGATAGTTGAATCCACTCTTATTCTAACGAAACACATGTCTCTCTGACCAGATTACACTTCCACACATATCTATCGCTTTACCAAAAAATATTATCTTTCTAGTCTTACAATAACACTTTTTTACAATTCTATTTTAGTATTTTTGTTCGTAATTTCAGGAAATACTTTCTTATCTTTATCCATTAGGTGACATCAGGTTCCTCACTAGAACCTAGAACCTTTCCTAACGTATTTTAGCATCTTATATTTTAAACTCACCAGAGTTCACATTGTTAATTAGTCACCTCAACAATTGTTTATAGGTTAGTCTTTGTTACACATTTATTAATCAATTTTAACAAAATAACATACCAATCAAATATGGACGAACGGTATCAGAGTCTTAGTATGTGAGTAAATTGTGTAACTTTTGAGGGGATGTAGGGCTCAACCAAGTTAACCTAGAACAATCTAAGCAGTAGCTCAAATATCATTAAATTGTAGCACCCAAATCCCAAGGATTCGAGTGTCACACGAATTCACCAAAGTGATTAACTATTTTTCCCTTTTGAAACCATACTCACTTTTAAAACATTTACATAATGTATGAAACCATAACAATTTGTTAAACTATATTTTGATTTACCAATTAAGGAAAAATGTTTTTGGACTTGAATTGAATTTGTCCAAAGTTTTTAAAAATATTTCAAAGTCCATTTTACTTGGAATTGAACACAAAAACGTTTTTGTACAAGTAGTACCGATACTATTCCTTCAGTATCGATACCTCATGAATAGTACCGATATTGTTCATACGGTACCGATACAAAAGGTAAGGTAAGTATATATACTCACTAGGTAGTATCAATACTACCAACATTGCTCAAATTTCAGAATGTAAAAATGGTACCGATACCCAAAAGGGTATCGATACTACTTTACATAGTAGTATCAATACCATAGGTAAGGTATCGATACCATCAGACCCGAAAGGCTAGTAACGACTAGTTGATTTAAAAATAACAAAGGTAATATCGATACTCCTTTTAGGATTATCGATACTCTCTATTCTGGGCAATTTTATTTTACACAAAAATTGTTTCCCAACATCTCCAAAACACCTCCAACTGCTAGAAACGACCACAACAACATTCCAACACATAAATACAAGTTGAGGACACTTGAAGAAGATTTAGAACACCTATCCAAGCAATCAAACACAAGAGAATAATTTTTCATTCTTATTTTCATTTCTTTTGTAAATATTGTGTTTGTGTGAGCTTTAATTTGTAAACACCCTATCGTGTATATGTTTATTTGTTTACTTCTTTTTCCTTTTGTAGAAGGGGTTGGTTATATCTTAGCCAAGTGAAAAACATAGGGAGTGTAAATGTTATATCTTGATCCTTTAAAAAGAAATAACAAATTAGTGAATTTGTTAGAAAATCCTAAGTGAGGAGCTTAGGTAGTAGAGGTAGACTTGGTTGATAATTTGAACCACTATAAACCCTTGTGCCAATTCTTCTATATCTTTTACTCTCCTTTCACCCTAACCCTTTTATTACCAATTCACCCCTTTGCACATTTTCAATTGTCTATTTGATCATCTATGATCATAACAATTGGTATCAGAGCCTAACTCTTTAAAAGGTTTAACCACCTTGAGACGATCCTAGAGCAAACTCTACCAATTCTCGATGCAACCGTAAAAGAAATGGCTTCAACCTCCGGTGCCTATTTCATTGAAGATTCACAACCGGTCAACAAGCCACCATACTTCAATGGAGAAATATCTATTGGAATAATAAAATGATGCTCTTCATTCAAGCAAATGATCTAGGAGCTCTGAACTCTATCATGAAAAGATACAACATTCCAACCGGCAAGATTGATGATTGGAGTGATAAAGAGAATAAGAAGTTCTAACTCAATGTTAAGACTATGCATATACTCTTTTGTGCATTAGACCCAGATGAATATGGAAAAGTCTCCTCTTGTTCCAATGCGAATGAGATATGGGATAGGCTCTAAGTCAGTCATAAAGGAACCGATGAAGTGAGGGAAACAAAGAGAAGTCTTCTCAATCATAGCTACTAGAATTTCAAGATGAAACCTGTTGAAGACATCAAAGCTATGACAGATAGATTTTCCATGATTGTCAACGGTCTCAAGGTATTTAGAGAAGTAATCCCTAATGAGAAGCTTGTGAGGAAGATGATCTACTCTCTTCCAAAGTCTTGGCAATCGAAGAAGATGATGATTATCGATGTTGGAGACCTAAAGTCTCTAACTCTCAATGAGCTAATTGGTTCTCCTCTCACTCGTGAGTTAATGGTGAAGAAAGAGGGAGAAGATAAAGAGAAACAAAACAATAAGAAGAATGAGGTAGGCATTATCTTCAAGTCCACCAATGAGAGCCATCAAGATTCAAGTGAAAAGGTGGATGAAGATGATGATGAAAAAGAAAAGATGGCCAAGTTCTTCAAAACGTTCAAGAGATTCATGTCTTCCAATGAAGTGAAGCATGAATCAACCAAGAAGAATGGTCCCCCGGTGTGCTTCAATTGTCAAAGAACGGGTCATGTTAAGTATGAATGTCCCCTTCTAAAGAAGAAGAGATCATCCAAGAAAAAGGCATTTATGGTAGCTTGGAGTGATGAAGATGAAGTAGCAACCTATACCTCATGGCCATCGAAGAAGATTCGATGGTATCTTCTAACTCAAATTATTTAAATTCACATTCTTTTTATGAGTTACAAGATGCTTATAATGAGTTCTATTTGGAATTTTAGACCATAAATTCCAAATATAAAAAATTGAATTCAAAACTTAAAGTTGAAAATGATTTGGTTTTGAAAGAAAAAGTTGATTTTGAAAATCAAAATGAAATTTTAAAAATTATTTAGAGCTTTCAAAAGTCAAAATCAATGATAGCTTAACAAAAGAAAAATAATTAATTTCTCAAAACAACTCATTATGTTTAAAAATGACAAAATGCTCACATCGCCATTTTCATGGTCATTTGGAACATACTTGTCCCACAAAGAAAAGAAAATCATTTAAAATTAGAAAAGGATGGGTTCCTAAGGGAACAAGGTTCATTGAAACTAAAATCCAATGATCCAAAGCAATTTGGATACCAAAATCCAAATAAATGACTCTTGTAGGTGTGTGGGAGCAATGGTGATGAAAGTGATGATATTCAAATGCTCTAGCCACACTTCAAAAAGGAATGGGTAACCTTTAAGCTTAATGCTTTTATTTTGGGTTATTTGGGGTCTCATTTTTGTTTATCCATGCATGAGTTTTGATTTAAATGATTATGTTTTGATTTCATCTCATGTATGTTAAAAGGATGTTATGATGAATATTTTAAAGTTTTAATGACTTTTCATAATTTTTAGTTCAACATAATGAATTTTGGTCAAAGTTGATTTTCAATGTAAATGATATCTCTCTAACAATTGATTTTAAAAATTTTAAATTTTTTACCTTAATTCTAAATAATTTTGCAAGTGATTTATTATAAATGATATCTTTCTAACAATTGATATCATTTTCAAATGGATAACATTTTTGGAAAGCTTTATACCTATCCACTAAAATTTCAATTTGGTATTTCATAAAGTATTTTTGACTTGGATATATTGAATTTCATGCTACTAACATGTTTTTTATTCTTTGTTGAAATTCAATTTTGTTTAAGTGTCAATCTCTAAAAAGTCAATTTTTTGTTTGGAATTGACTTTTTGAGGGGGAGCTTTTTGATTTTTCAAATTATTTTAAGATAAAATTTAACACTTACTCTCTAAAGTTATTTTATAATTTTAAAGTTGAATTATTTTTTATATAACAAAAAGTGGGAGAAGTATGGGTTGAAAAAATTTCAATTTCTTAATGAAAAATGGGGAGTTGAACATTTTCACATATTTTCCATCAATTGGTATCTTTTTCATTAAAATTTTTATTAAGTATGAGTTTTGCCAAAAAGAATTTTTTTCAAATGTTTTGTTATATCAAAAAGGGGGAGATTGTTAAACTATATTTTGATATAACAATTAAGGCAAAATGTTTTTGGACTTAAATTGAATTTGTTCAAAGTTTTCAAAGTTTTAAAAATTAATTCAAACTCCATTTACTTGAAATTGAGCACAAAATACGTTTTTGTACAAGTAGTACCGATATTGTTCCTACAATATTGATACCTCATGTATAGTACCGATATTGTTCATATGGTGCCGATACGAAAGGTATGGAAGTATCGATACTACCAGCATTGCTCAAATTCCAGAATATAAAATTGGTACCGATATACAAAGGGGTACCGATACTACTTTACAGAGTAGTATCGATACCATAGGTATATTATCGATACCATCAGGCCCCAAAGGCTAGTAACGGCTAGTTGATTTAAAAATAACAAAGGTAGTACTGATACTCCCTTAGGAGTACTAATACCCTCTGTTCTGGGCAGTTTTATTTTGCACGAAAATTGATCCCCAACGGCTCCAAAACACCTCCAACGGCTAGAAACAACCACAACAACATTCCAACACATAAATACAAGTTGATGACACTTGAAGAAGAGTTAGAACACCTGTCCAAGTAATCAAACACAAGAGAAGAGTTTTTTCATTCTTGTTTTCATTTCTCTTGTAAATATGTGTGAGCTTTAATTTGTAAACACCCTACCTTGTAGGGTTTATTTGTTAACTTCTTTTTACTTTTGTAAAAGGGATTGGTTCTATCTTAGCCAATTGAAAAAGATAGGGAGTGTAAAGGTTATCTCTTGATCCTTTAAAAAGAAAGAACAAATTAGTGAATTTGTTAGAAAATCCTAAATGAGAAGCTTAGGTAGTGGAGGTAGACTTGGTTGATAAGTCGAACCACTATAAATCCTCATGCCAATTCTTCTATATCTTTTGCTCTCCTTACTCCCTAACTGTTTTATTTCCAATTCGCCCCTTGCATATTTTTGGTTATCTATTTGAGCCTCTTCGATCCTAACACAATTTACAAAAATGGGGGCCCAATTTAGATACTCGATAAACAAAATAAATAATTAAAATATTACAAGTTGACTCGTTTCAAATCTTAATCTCTAAATGCCCAGTAAGTCAACATATTTGTACTCTGGTACTCTTCTAAGACTCCTATGATGATATCATTTTTCTATCGCATTCCATGACACCTGAAACCTATGAACGGGAACATATTTTCTAACGTTGAGCTTGCAAGCCACGTGCCACACAATATCTCTACTATACTACATGCATTCATAACATAAGCATCTTAACAAGTATAATTTGAGAACCAATACTACTATGTAATCAATGTTACAAAATCATCTATCAAACGTATATCCCTTATGAAAAAGCTAAAAGTCTCATGTTTCCCTTCGTTCATAACCAAAGGCCTCACCATTAGTAAAAAT